>NW_010147928.1:21358-23001 GCF_000699245.1 Pterocles gutturalis | reverse complement strand
CTGAGGTTGTTTAGTCTAGAGAAGAGGAGATTGAGAAGAGACCTTATCACTTTCTACAACTACCTGAAAGGAGGTTGTAGTGAGGTGGGTGCTGGCCTCTTCTCTAAAGTAACAAGTGATAGGACAAGAGGAAATGGCCTCAAGTTGCACCAGGGGAGGTTTAGGCTAGATATTAGAAAAAATTTCTTCACTGAAAGAGTGATCAGGCCGAAGAAGAGTGATCAGGCATTGGAACAGGCTGCCCAGGGAAGTGGGGGAGTCACCATCCCTGGAGGCGTTAAAGAAACGTGTAGATGTGGTGCTTAGGGACATGGTTTATTGAGTTAGGTGGTGTTGGGTTGGACTTAATGATCCTTGAGGTCTTTTCCAACCTTAATGATTAATGATTCTAATTATTCTAATGATTCTAATGATTATGAGTTCTGCAGCAAGCTCCTTCGCCTTGTTGCTAACGAGTAACACGGTAGGAAAGTCTGAATCTGTTGAGCGTTACAAGGTACTTACTTGATTCAGGCGAAATCAAGACCATGGGGACAACATGGAGATGTCCTCTGTAGGTTTTTATTTCTTTTCCTGTTATTCTGTGCAGAACTGCTCATATTCAAATAATACAAAGCAGATGAGATGAGTGGGTTGGAAGAATGACGTACCCTGAGTTAACCAGGGCAGTAAACTCAGCAGCGCATTTCCCATTCTTGCAGCTTCAGCTCTAGCAGTACTCAGCACTGAGTTATCTCCATCAGAAGCAGGAAAATCATGCCAACCTCTCCTCAACTTAGTGACAGAGTTTCTAAAAGGAATCAAAGACCTTAAGAGTCCCTCCAGGTACATCACTACACTTTTATTTACCTTGACAATATTTAAACTTTTGATTTGTATGGATTTATGATTTCGAAAGATGCCAAAGGGAGTTAATGTCACATTGAAGCAAAATATTAAAACATACAGCTGCAAGTTTGAGATGTAATACCCTGACTTAGACACAGGTTGCACTTATAGAACTTCTGAAGCCTCTTTAAATGTCATTGTGTTATATGTGATATCCTTTACAGCCTGTGACTGCCTGCCTTAAACGATTTCATTTTATTATGCTGTGAAGCATTTACTGACAAAAGAGCCTTCAAAATTACCTTTGGCAGTAGATGGCATGAGAAATTTTGGATGATACATTTCATTAAAAACTTTTATTCTTAGTTTGTGTTTGCATTGCTCTTTGGTGAGTTATAAAAGTAGCTATAGTTATAGTGACTGTAGTACAGGTACAAAAGGAATGGACAGAGAGCCAAAAAGAATAATTTATAAGGCACTGTGAAAATTGTAGAGGTGCAAACAAAGTAGAGAGGAAAATATTCTTTTTTTTCTGCTACTGCTTATGTTCAGACTTCAGCACTTAACCTTGTAGAACTGACAATACCGTAAGCACCTGCAAACCTGTAAGGACTCCTTTCTTCCTTTGAAGGGTGTATCTGGAGTACAGCACTAGAAGGAAATACATATTTCCTGAACATCGAATGTGAAGAGATGCCTGGAATGTTTGCAATTAATTCTCCAAGTCTTGTATTTTAAAGACAATTTGAAGTACATATTAGAAGAGCCTGCTTGACCTATTAGAAGCACCTGGTGAAGAAATTTTACACAGGCAA
>NW_010147928.1:0-21327 GCF_000699245.1 Pterocles gutturalis | reverse complement strand
CAGTATGGGAAAAATATACTCCCCCAAATTTGGCCAAGTGTTTTCAGAAACTTTACATTTGTTTTATATTTTTTTAGTAATTCAAATTCAGTGAAATACAGTAGCAGAGACAAAGCTATACCCTCCTATATACCCAATAAAAAATACACTACGCTTAGAAAGAAAACATTGGGGGTTATGTGATACAAATTCTTCCAAAATGAGGAGAAAGAGTCTAAAAGGAAACACACATTAAAACATTTGGAGAAGCAAGCTTGGGATCAGTTACCTATTTCAGAAGGCTTGTCCTTTCATCTGTGACTCAGCAGAGCCCATTTGATGGTAACAGGAAAGACATATTTTTGCTGTGTGTGATTTGCAGGTTCATTTTTGACTTCTGCATCAGTCTTCTGGGTGAGCAGCCTGCACACATCCAGCGTGCCACAGGTGCACACAGGGCTGCAGAAGCTTATGGCTGGCTGATGACAAGGAGGAAGAGGAGCGGGGGACCTGCCCTCACATGCTGTGTCGGGCATCTGTCAGGCTCCTGTGTTGCTTTCAGGCACAGGCACTCTGTGTTCAGCTGTTTATCTTACCAAGACCTAAAATTGCTCTTGGCAAAACATCTCTGTCTTCCCTACAGCCCTCTTCTTTTCAGCTGCTGGTGGTAGTAAGTGCAGTTCGTTGATCCCCTCTGTCGTTTTGTGTGTAGCCAGTACATTTGGAAAAAAATGTGACCACCCTGCCTAGGACCAGACAGGAAACAGTGCTCCAGTCAGGCCTACTGGATCCAGAAAATACACAAGTGTCTTTTTGGTGTTGTCAGACTCAGTAATTAACAGCAGGGTGAAAGACCAGTTCTCAGGGGCCAGGTTTCTGCCTGCAGAGGATATCTACCTAAAATTCTTCAAATTTCAGTTTCCACAGCCTAGAAGGGGTCCTCTTTAGTTTGGCCTTTCATTCTCTGTTCTCCAAATAATTCCAACAACTGCATGATGATATTATAAATATTTTACTTACATGTGTTTTAGGATACACAGCCCTCTGAGCATGTTACAGAAGTGCACAGAAATGCCAGGGAAAGGGGGTTTGGTTGGTTTCGGTCAAATAAGTACGTTTGGCTTTAGAAACTGTTCTGGGTTTCTGAGTTTACTTCTAGTCTAACAGGTCTTTCTATAACACCCACTTTTGAGTGATAGGCTTTGTTTTCATCACTTGATTTCCATTTTGAAAAATGGCTCATAAAATGGTCTGCATGAAAAAAAGCTTGCTTGGGTGTTTACACTGTTCATTGGGATGAAAGCCGGCACTTTTACTTGAGAGACGAAAGCACACATAACTCTTGATTGCACCATGGTAAGAAGGACGGGATCAAGTCTAGGTTCAAGAATGTAGGCACTATCTAGCCACATCTGCCTTTTGCCTTCAATGATGCTTGAGTAGCTGATGGAGAGGTAATAACTTGAAAAGTGTTAAGTCTAATTAGAGTCACGTTTGCAGTACAAATGCTTCAGGATAACTCAGTGTGTGAGAAAAATACTGCTCTCGAAGAGCATTATTTTTTCAGTCCTTTTAACAAAACCCCTAATCAAACACCAAAACTGGCACAATTTTTCCTTCCTGTAGTACATGAGGATGTGGGAACTAAAGAGACCCTGGAAAGGCGTAAGTAATCCATCTAAATCTTCCCAGTATGGGATTTCGTGATAACAGTGTCACAATATAGATGGAAGAAGAACTCTTTGAAGGCTGAAATATCAACGTGTAGCAGCTGGGTTATATCTATGGGATCTTCATGTTTCTGCAAATAACTCTTTGCCATGTAAAATTGGTATTTTTCTGTTTTTAAGTGAGCCTGGATGTCCTCTGTGTAAGACAGAAGGCTGGCTGCCTTTGTTCATAACCAGTGCTTTGTATTAGAGGGAAAAAAGAGTAGAGACATTTGCTCTGTCACCCTGGTGCAAACTGAGGGCCAGACTGCCACATGAGTAACTCTGAGAAGCAGCAAGTCCACTGTAGTTTTGAGTCACTTGTCTTCAGAGACAAGGAATTAGCCTGACAGATAAGCAGTAGACAGTGTGTGGACACTTCCCTTTCTTCCTGCTACATATAGCAGAGGACGGGTATAAGAGATCTTTGAGATCCATGGGTCTTCAGCTGCACAGATAATTTGGCACCCTGGAGGGATATCACATACCTAGAGAGACACCAAGGAGCCTCCTCCATGGGTGTGGAGATGAGTTATCACTGGCAGAAACACCATAGTTTAAAACCTCTTCTGCAAATGCTATGGAGAAAAAAAGGACTTAACAAGCAGTTGTCTGAAAGCAATGCCTACCAATGAGCAGCTTCTGCTCTTTGATTTTAAGAGGTCTCTCTCCAACCGCTCATCATAGTGAATGGGTCTTAAAACCCCTCTTTCCTCTGTTTCACCTGCCATACAGCTTCAATTTGCTGCAGTAATTAGCAAAATGCAATTACAAATGTAAACCACATTCCACTTGTGGTTTTCTATCAGCAAGTTGGAGACTTTTCTTTGGGACAACAGAAAGATAAATCACCTGTTTTAGTGGCTTTGGGTGCTCAGATCTTGCATGGTCAGCTTGGGTACTGGCAGAGATAGATACGAAATCCAGGACAAAAACCTACTGAGCTAAGACAGCTTGAAGAGGGCAAAATACTCCCATGGAGACAAGCTTCTGGAGCAGCCATTCTCCTGGGACAACTGGCATAGCAGAAGTGCTCTGCCACTACCTGACCTCTACATGTGGTCTTCTCTGAAGTGACTATTTTTTTTCCATAAAATGTCATTCTCCATCCCATCTGTAAGTTGGGAATTTGTTGCCAAATCCTAAAAAGAGCACTAAATGTTCAGCATTAGGAATTTCTCCTGAAACACCCTTCACCTTGTTCTACCCATATCCCAAGGCAGCTTGAAGTACTTTTGTAAGCTTTAACAGTTCAGTAAGGTTAGACAACATCAGGACAATGTGAAATTGCTGTGACTCTGAAGATCCATGCCTTGGATTGCAGTAAAGGTATAAATACATAAATGTCACCTAAAGGTGACTCCAGCACTGCCTCTAACAGAAACACAAGCTGCACAACAGCGAGCAGATTTGTGGCCTCTGAGCTCTGAATGAGCTCTAAAGTGTATAACAAGCTAAAATCCCTTTCCGAGAGCTGCACAGAGCATGTGTGCTGTAGTTAAGCTGGCACATGATAAAACAAACCATTCAGTTTCCAGCATCCACTTGGGAAAAACATCCACAATCAGACTTTCACAAAATGCCTGAGATAACAGAAGGCAACTTTTTGAAGTATGACGCCAATGGTGTTCAAACGGCATGAGAGCCTGAAAGCTCAGCCCAAGGTCGGGAGCTGATAGTGCAGAACAAGGGGGTTGGTGTCCCAGCAAACTGTGGGGAAGGTGAAACCGGTGAGAGTGCTGTGGGTCAGGTAGAAGCATGTCTGCCTACTTATCAGAGTTAACCTTTCATAGCAGCTTGCTGTTTAAGTCTTTATCTCAAATAAAGGCTGAAAGTGTCCTTAAATTATCTTTGCTTGAATACAAGGATAGTATGTTTTGCATGCAGAAAAGTTAGGGCTTTTTTGGGTTGTGGGGTTTTTTTTTTCCCACCTACAAATGACAGTGTCCTTTTATCTATCTCACAATTAATGACAACTCCTAGAATATGCAAAATCAGGGAGCCACGAGGCTGTATGAAGCACTGGTCAGACTGCAAAGCCTGAATAATATATTTACCATACTGCAGGCTGAGGACTGCTTGAATTAGGTTGATTAAAGTGAATCTTTCTATCTGAAACAGTCTTTTCATCTGGCAGTGTATAACAACTTTAAGCATGTTACAGTATAGCATTAGAGTGCTCCAAAACATCCTGGTACTTGCACTGTGTAGTCTAATGCAGCAAAATTTATTAGAGAATCCTGCATAAAAGCCTGTTTCCAGTGTAATGAAAACTAGGCTGAGCTGTGTTATTGATTGCACTTTGTTAAAATTCTCATGGGATACTCTAAATATGTGTAGAACATACATATTTGTACATTTATAATGGGAAAAGCTTAACAGTTATGGGAGTAGCACCAAAATGAATCAATGAATTTTGAAACAATTTCAATTCAAAATCCTTCCCTTATTCAAAATGACAGCCCATTTATTTTTTGCACATATAGAAGCAGGTATGAGGTCTTACATGCACATGTTGGGTATGTGTGCTCTGGCTTCTGCATAAGAAAGAAAGAAGACAGATGCACCTTTCTGTCAGTGAGATACCAATTTAAGAAAGGAAAGTGGTAAGCTGGTAAGAGTAAGATGATAAGCAGTTATTTACCAGAGGATCATTGCTACGCTCAGCTGACTGAAGTGGGGAAGGTGGAGGTCTGTTCGGGAACACAGAACTTGTAAGAAATCTACACTGATTATGAAAACCTCTGATTTCTTATTGCTCATCTTTGTTCTCCATCAGAGCACAGGGATTTGCATAATGTGTGGTTGTTGCTATAAGTGAAGGATAGGTGCAGGCAGATAACTGACTAACTCATCCAGATGGAAGTGAGCTGACTTTTGTAAGTCAGATGGCAGCGGCATACTGTAAGCCGATTTCAGGAAAGGCGGTAGACTCCCACTCACGGAAATATTCACTTCCCCTGGCACAAACTAAAACCCGTTACAGAAATGTATTCCTCCAAATGTCCTGCTGATTGAGAAGCTAATCAGCTCACGGCCGTCTACATGTGGGAGATGATCTGAGCAATATCTGAAACTGTCACTGAAGAAATTCACTCTAAGTACTTTATGATGGTACAGTAGGCTGAAGCTAGAGTGTGACGAACAGGGAATAAAGGGGACACTGTTTTTTGAAATTGTACATTTTAATAACAGCAGTATGAACGCATGGTTCTAGGGATGCAGTATTTCTCAAAACAATCTGGCTTCCAGGTTTAAGGAATCCATCACGCTTTATGAAATAAAGTGGTTCCTGGATTATGGTCTCAATCCCCAATTATGATAGGGAGGGAGAGCTTTAAATAGCAGTGTGGTATTTAATGAAAAGTAGTACTGAGTGCTTCCATCTTTAGGGCTATGGGACGGTAACTCATTTTTTTTTTCAGTCTTGCACTACACAAATATATGAGACTCTCCTCAGAAATAACCGTGAAGGAAACAAATACAGACCTGCCCCGTGAGTGTAATTCTCAGTATATGAAGGTGGAATGTGGGTGGAATGTGAGTGGAACGAGTCTGAGGCAGCTAGCCACCTTTGCTGTCTGTAAGATCTGAACAACTAACAGCATGGGTAGCCTGACTGGCATAAACCAGGCTTAATAAACCACAAGAAAATGAAAGACAATAGTGCAGGAAGAATGCATTTTGAAAAACAAGTAAGGAAATAACTTTGAAATTTGCTAGGTTAACATTCTACATAGGGGAACTAAATCTTGCTTTATTCACGGAGACCTTACTAATGTCTTCAGTGTTCCACGTAGCAAATTCCAGGTATAGTATGAGTATACTCATGGACTGGTAATGAAGATGACAAATGAGGCCTTTTATTGTTTCAGAAAAGCAAATGTTAATATATAGAACACGCCTGTGTAGTAGTTCAAGTCTAGGAACTCACTCCTTATTTGCCAGTGTATCAGTGCTGGAAATAAACTTAGTATGCTTGTCTTTAACACTGGCATATCTAGTTTGCTCATAAATGGGAAAGCCAAGGATTAATGCTAATAACAGTTCAGACAATTTGAAGTAAAATGTAACCTATGGTAACTCAAGTATTCATTACCATATTTTTATTCCAAGAAACCTGCTTTTAATAATTGATGCAAAGTGTGTGTTGCTGCTACAGTTCATTGTTTAATTAGTTTTCTGATCAAACACATTAATGAAGACTTAATAAATCATGCAAGAGCAGAACAAAGTACTTAGTTAATACGTGTTGCATTGATTTATGGTAATATGAAACCACAGCAATCTTGAAACAGTGGTTATATGTGACCACGCACAATTACAAAAGCAACTTCAAACACCTTAAAGAAAAAAAAAAAGATAAAAATAGAAAAAAAAGAGAAAAAAGAAAAGAAGAGTGACATTAAATTCTCTTAAAAATTAGAAGCCTGGGACATTTCCTGACTTGCACTGAGTTCCAGGCTTCAGCTGTGATGGATTAAAGGTATTTTTGTGTCCAAGTGAAAACTGGATCTCTGTGGTTTCCCAGCAGTGCTGTAGGATGCTCCATTGTGGTCACTGCAGGGTGGCAGGAAGGGGACTCCACAGGGCATAATGTGGTGGCATGCCTCTTAACAGTCAGGTGAGGTGAGAGTAGTTGTCGGTTATGACAATGGCAGACAATACACCTCTTCTTGCTCCCAGAGAACATATTTTGAACCACCATTTTACCAGCCCCTAACATTAATACTATTCACTACATTACTCTAAGCTTAGGGTCTTCTGGATGTTTTATGGTACTGGCAAAAAAACATGTCTGGAAGCCAAGGGTAAAATGAAGATGAGCAAGAGTGACATAACTGAAATATGGAAGACTGAGTGGAAAAAATCTGTGCAGGTGATAAAAAATGAGGCTGTCACCACTTAGGTATGCTCTGTTTGATGTTAGAAGGTATGTGACTATGCTTGTGTGTGATGTGTGAAAGAGTAGGATACCCAGGCCTTTTGAGCCTAGAAAGGTATATTGAGCTTTCCATTTTAATTTATCATCAATTTTTAACCTGTAAGCTGCTGATAACTACTCAAGACCTACACTTCTTCTGGTGCTGTGCCCTCCCCTCACTCCCTGCAAGGGCTGACAGTGCATCTTCAAACCCCCTCCACCTCTCCCCTCAGCTGCCACAACACACAAAGCTTATGGCAATGGGCTCAGAGGAGGCACCTGGCTGAGACCTGCCTTGCAGCTGCTGCTGCTGTTTGTCCTGTTAACTTGGCTCTAAACCTAAGGAAGATTTCTAGGATTATCTCTTTCTCACTTAGCTCTGGGCATTTGTGGGTATGTAATGCTCAGGTGATCAGCCAGATTTGCAAGCTCTGAAGCACCACAAGAACCAGATAGGGCTTTCTGGTAAGCAGGTGTAAAGCACCTGAATTACTCCAATGCCTTGGAAAATCCCTGATTGCATCTTTATGTACTGAAATATTCTGAAAAGTCTTGCCCTACACAGCTTCCTCCACACCCCACTGCTGGTGTGTGTTATAGCAAGGTCTTCCTCAGCCTGCCTTCACCAGTGAGGCAACTGTTTGCCTTGGCTTGTCTTTGCAGTGTTTCCCTAAGGGCTTACTTCCTGAAGCAAGCGCTTGCTTGTCCTTTCCTTGTACGGCCTCAGAGGAGATTTCCCCACAAACGGCTATGATTAATGCATACGTGACCAGCTTCCCCTCCAAAAATCATTCCTTTTGATTTCAAAACAAACAACAGAAAAAGGATGGAACAAGTTGTTCACCTGCCAGAAGAACTGAGAGAGCTGACCTGGTTTCCCTCAGACACAGCTGTAACTGCAAAGGAGAAAATACGAGTTAGGTTGGCTGAGCCTTCACAACCACTTTTATTCATGCATTGCAAACTCAACTACCTTCCAGCTAAGAGAAAAGTGAGGTTACTGTTTTCTTTCCGCATAACACCTTCCTACACATCCAAAAAGGAACTACTCTGCAGTTGCTCCTTTTAAGCTGATTTCCCAGGAGAAGAAACTGATTGTTTACAAGATTCTTGGATGAGAAAGAAACACAAATTAGATTTGGGGTCCTGTTGTTGGAGTATCACCAAAAGGGAAAGCTCATAGTCATTAACAAATATAAGATAATTTGAGATGTTTAAAAATGTTTGTGGGTGGTAGAAGAAATTCGTGAAAATTATAAGAAAAAATGGTACTGCACTGTGTATATTTGATTGGATATATTTTAAAGAGGCAGGACACAACAGTTCAAATTACCTTTTGATTGACACTGATGACAAACTTTCTCCTTTGAAGAGTGAAAATTAGTTAATGCAGCCAGACAACATTATGAAACCAAGGGCCAAAAACCTCGGGCATGCTGGAAATGGAATGGAAGAAATGCCATAAGCAGACTATTTTTAGCTTTGTTTTAAAGTTTACATTAATCAATTTTGGTAACATATCTCTTTTAGAAAGCATTTTGTAATTAAATAGGAATCATTTTTTTGGCAGCCTGGTCCTCTGACTGCCAAGTGAAGCAGCTTCTCTGTGCTCTTGCCTTCTTTCAGCTACTAGAGACCTCTCCATTGCATATGTTATTGAGGATGGGGTTCAGAAATTATTTTCTAGCTTGGTGTCATCGTCCTTGCAGCTTGTGTCATTGTTCAGATTTAACTGAGATAAAATGCATCATCTTCCTCGGAAGGGAGCAGAGAGACAAACAAGAGCAACAATGAGATGCAGAAATAGGATGAAGAAAGTTTTATGGTAAGTTATTTTGGCAACAGCTTTGGTTTAAGTAAAAAAATCTGAACCAAGTAAGACTAGAGTGTGCGATATGTAATCCTGGACTATCTAGAAGGGTAATAACATATACCTCCATATGTTCAGACACAATATGCAGAAGGTGATCTCTCTTCCTATCATGTTCACTTAAAGAAACTTGAGATGTTCTGTGTCTAAGTGTGTAAACCTCTGTTCCTGAAGTCGACGACTGAAAAGCAGGCCTGGAAGAGGGCTCCTCTGGATCTCTTTGAGGGATGAGTTTCAAACAATCCTTGTTCGTACCCCTGTTCATGGTAACTTTTGTACCTCAGCAGAATTGCCACAGACTTGCAGAGAGGCAGGGTTTCTCTTCAGGTATTTGATTTCCGAAAACTCACATTCTTTTTTTCTTCTGAAATGGTGCTGTAATTTTAAATACATTTTCCTTTAAATAAGGAGAACAGTAACTGCAACTCAAGAAGAAAAATTCAGATTGATTAATAACTTTACAGAGGCTTTAATCAGAAATCCAAAAATAGGCTTTTGAAAAGACTTGACTTGAACTAAGCAAGTGAGAAGCTGAGAGGTTTTTTCCCTTTCTACAACAAATTGTCTAACATGAGAAGAAAGCTTTGGACCTCCACCTTCTCCTTCGTGGCCACAAAAATAAGTGTATTGTAATGTTTCACAAGAAGTGGTGTGAAACATCAGTTGTCCATGGAAATAGTTTTCCAGTGCTTTTTTCAATTCTATTAATCTCTCCTCTCTCTCTCTCTCTCTCTCTCTCCTTTTTTTTTTTTTTTTTTTTCCCCTGGTGAAAAGGTGAGTCTTTCAAGGGTCTTTTTCTGTCCTCAGTCAGAAAAATCAGGTGCCACTTTGTTCCTTGATGAATTCCACCCATTCATACATCCTGTGGGAAGAAACTGAAGATAAAAGTGTGTGCACAAATGTTTGGTTCAGTGTGAAGTTTAATGAAAACTGAAAGCATCACTGGGCTGTCTTAAAAACAAAGAAACGACAGCAATTGCCAGAAGTACAAGGTCTTAGCAAAAGACAAATATTGCCAGTGAGAGTGGGATTCAGGCTACTTGTTTTCCAGTCCATGAGTGCCGCATCTGAAGAGGTGAAGGGACTTACCTGCTCACCTACCTGCGTGAGGGGAAGAGTGTCCCACGCCTTCAGATCCCACAGGTCTCAAGGTGAGCTCTGTGAGAGATGAATGTAAAGGATGTTACCCACTGAACAGGTAACACCTACTCTCTTTGCATAACAGAAGATGCTTACCACACCATGCAAATGAAAGTCCAAAGGATTGCTTGAACAGCCTTCCCAAAGACTGAAGAATCACAGGCATGTTTCATGTGTGCACAGATCTCAGATCACTTAGAAAAATGATACATCATGAGATACGAGATTTGTCACAGCTGCCAGATAATCTGAGCTGTTATTTGGCTAATTGTTTTTTATTCTTCATCTATTTTAACAACCTTGGGAGTTACAGGCATCAAAGGCATTTGTGCCCTGTGACAGTTTGTTGCTAGAATGTAAATGGTGACATCTGATATACGTTGCTTGCGTGAAAGACAATAGGCAACTCCTGCAAGCCCCAGCTATCCATTCCTAACTGTCTAACTGGAACAATAAAGAGCTGATACACCGCAGGCTCTTGAAACTGTCTTTAAAAGGACAGATTATTCTAGAACACGTGTTGCTTTAGGGCATCTCAAGAACAACGTACATAAAGCACCATGCGATCATTATGAGCAGCAATTGGACAAATTAATTCAATACACTGTAAGGCTAATGCATGTCCTGGCCTGATGCCCAGAGGGTGTGAGAGGCTGAAGGAGGTCACACTCCTTTCTTTCCACTGACACTCCCTCCAATTCCTGCACAAGGCTACAAAAGCTACTATATCTAAAGCTTGTTCAAGCCCTTCCTCAGTGGCCTGAAAGCCAGGTGATGTGCAGCTATTTGCAGAAGTGATTGGGCAGGTATGCACGGTCACACTGACGGCTAGGGTTGGGCCTGGCTGCACAGAGGGCCCTAAGGGCAGAAGAGCAAATTAAGATGCCTTCTGGGATGAGCAAAGAGGAGTCGCAGTGGTGCTGTCATAAATGTGAGAATGAAATCCTTGAGAAATTAATAGCACAATACTTCCAGAGGTACTAAGTGTTTCAAGCAAGGCAACCCTGTGCATGGCATAAAGTGATATTGCTGTGAAAAAGGAAAAGGCATAAGCCAAAGACCAGCCATGCTAATTAACTCTTACTGATTTTAGCCCAGAATCTGTGTGGATGAGGTGCAAGATTTATATTCAGCTGTCTGGGAAGACTGCACATTTGACTACATTTCTAACCACTACTACCAGCTTCTTTCTTCAGGATGGGAAGAATCCTCTGGGATTTGATGCTCTTTTATGGCTGTCATTTGAATTGAATTTTGCTTTGCTCTATGCTAGGACCAAGTATGGTGATTATACCAGTCCTTCCAACTTTGTCTCTCATTCCTGAATTTAAATCTCTCCCATTCATGCCAGCCTTAGTGCCCAGAGGCTATCTACCTCCTCTCTCTCAAACAGAGTGCACTGCTGAAAAGAGGCAGTATTTTGTTGATGCTTTTCAGTGACTGAATGTCCCCAAACTTCCCTAGTAATATAAATCCTTAAGTCATATGGCAATCTTAATTTACTTTTTTTTTTTTTCTCCGAGGACTGGAAGAATTTCACTTGCAATGACCTGAGGGTTTGGTTTTTTTGGGGGGTTTTTTGTTTGTTTGTTTGTTTGTTTGTTTTGGGGTTTTTTTAGATTTTCTCAGCCTGATGGAGTTGTCCTGGGCTCATTGTCAGTGGGAAGGTGGTGGTGTTTGGTGCCTGTGCAGCTTCCCAGCTTCTCCTTTCACCAAGTATTGGAATCAGGGTCTGAACTCCCTTGCTGTTCTCACACTTCCTCCTCCACGGTGCTTAGATCTGCCCTCTCTCTCTGGGCAACAAAAAAGCAACGTTAGGACTACTTGGTGGTAACCTTTAGAATTTCAAATTCAGCAAGCTCTAAGGATTTATTTGCATGAGGTTCCTTACTCAATAAATATAAGTCATCTTGTGTCCAACTTCTGCTCACCTAATTCACACAAAAGGGACCATCAGCCACAGACTTAAAAATTGAGGATTGTATGTTTGTTAGGATGTTGTGCTTTTACCTGGAATGATAATACTGTACACTGATTCTTCATCTTTTTCCTAAAACAAAAATCACATTAGTGAAAAACCTTAAAATGTAATGACAGGTCCATCATAGTATGAACAAAACCTACCTGAACTATTCAAAAATTGCCAGATTTTAAAGACTAATTTATAATGCCACAACACTGATAAATACAAAACCGATAAGCAAGTACTTCTCTACCCAGCATAGCCAGTTAGGAATAAACACTATACAGATACCTATGACAAATATTTATGGGACCAAGTGTGCTGGCTGCATTTGCTTTGGATAGAAAAAAACATCACTTGAATAATCTGACTGAAAAGAGTTAATTATGTTCTGTTATAGGTAATTGAAAAACCTCGGATGAAAGTTTTCCAGCCAAACACACAGAGACATATATACAAGCTCAGACGACATATAAATATATCTAGCCCTGACACTATACATAGGTAGAGTGTCATCAAAAGACATTGGGAAAAATGTTAGTGTTTACCTCCTATCTTGACAAGACTGAAATATTTAGTTTTGATGACATCAGAAAGTAAGTAACTGACCAGTGCAGTGTATTACAACAGTCACAGTTCGCAGAATACATACTAGCCATGTGGTGATACCCTCCCTCAGTGACAAAGGAGAGACAGGGTTGAGCATTTTGGTGAGCTCTCCATTGCTGCTTGACATGAAAAGAGGGCTACAACTGCTGGATCATCCTCCCTCACAATTTCCCCAGGAACCTGCCTTATTAATTTAGTATTCAGCACGTTGAACACTGTGGACCTTGATTTATATTGTTACTTGAGGTCATCAGAATGAATTGCTTCACTCTTATTAACAAGCATTTAAGATCGTATATTCTGCTGGCTATACTAACATATCAGGTCTTCTGTTTTCAAAATATATTTTGCAGTTGCAATAAGTTATCTCCTGGAATGGACTTTAGTCAGAAGTCAGATATCTTAGAATAGAATCATAGAATCATAGAATGGTTTGGGTTGGAAAGTACCTCCAAGATCACCAAGTCCCACCCCCCCTGCCATGGGCAGGGACACCCTCCACTAGACCTCATCCAGCCTGACCTTGAACACCTCCAGGGATGGGGCATCCACAACTTCCCTGGACAACCTGTTCCAGTGTCTCACCACCCTCAGACTCAAAAATTTCTTCCTAATGTCTAGTCTAAATCTACCCTCTTTCAGCTTATACCCATTACTCCTTGTCCTGCCACTACCCCCCCGATAAAGAGTGTTTCCCCATCTCTCCTGTAGCCCCCTTCAGGTACTGGAAGGCTGCTATTAAGTCTCCTCGGAGCCTTCTCTTCTCCAGGCTGAACAACCCCAACTCTTTCAGCCTGTCCTCATAGGGGAGGTGCTCCAGCCCTCTGATTAATTTCGTGGCTCTCCTCTGGACTTGTTCCAACAGGTTCAGGTCATTTTTATGTTGGGGGCCCCATATCTGAACACAGTACTCCAGGTGGGGTCTCAGGAGAGCAGAGTAGAGGGGGAGAATCACCTCCTTCGACCTGCTGGTCATGTTTCTTTTGATGCAGCCCAGGACACGGTTGGCTTTCTGGGCTGCAAGTGCACACTGCCAGGTCATGTTGAGCTTCTCATAAACCAATACCCCCAAGTCATTCTCCTTAGAACTCTCTATCCATTCTCCACCCAGCCTGTATTTGTGCTTGAGATTGCCTCGACCCATGTGCAGGACCCTGCACTTGGCCTTGCTGAATTTCACAAGGTTTGCATTGGCCCACCTCTCAAGCCTGTCAAGGTCCCTCTGGATGGCATCCCTTCCCTCCAGCGTGTCCACCACACCACACAGCTTGGTGTCATCGGCAAACTTGCTGAGGGTGCACTCAATCCTGCTGTCCATTTTACAGCAGTGTGTTGGTTTAGGTGACACTTTCTGGACATAAAGTCCTTTTACCATAAAGTGATTACATGGATTGTGGCTAAACTTACTGTAGGTCTCCCTCTTTTTGAGATAACTTTTCTCAATTTTGACATAAAATTATGAAATTAAAGGGAAAATTAACATTCTGGTCCTTAAACTATTGTAATGGATGAAGTCCATCTTGTTCACAGTATAAAGTATATGATTCAAGACTTTATTAATAAAGGTAGGTTTTGTCAATATTAGAAGGTGTATGCTTATTTTAGTAGCTATAAGCAAAAAAGTTTAACCATAACCCAATCAAAGCTAATTTTAAAAAACCTCCAGATTTATTTCTTTCATCTACATGCAAGTACTTCACTGCAGACTGACATTTTTAATCAGGGTCATGGCTGGAAGTTTCCTGAATAACATTTCGAATTATGCTGCCAACAGCAAATTTGAATGTTGTTTGCATATGGCACATTAACATTTGTTTGCACTTTGTTCCATTCCTGAATCACAGTGCAGACACTATGGCAAGCTGTCATGTAGGAACTAAAATAAATGTCATGGGCAACAAACTTGTGCCATGTCACACTAAGGTGTCTTTAAGGCAATTTGCAACAAAGCTTAAAATCCTTTAAAAGCTGACTTTGAATGCCTTTCATTGTGCACTGGTTTATGACAGCACACAGAAGTATGAGAAAGGGTTTTCAATGCCATTTCTTCTTCCAGCAGATGATTGTAGGCAGATCTTTTCCTATTTCACACTGAAATTCTTAAACTCATCCCTCCCAGCTTTCACCACCTTTGCTAAATAGCATCAATACTTACTGTGTTAGCTGGTGAAGAGCCAGTTATCCAGTTAATCTGAAGAGATGGAAGGATGAATCATTTGGTCTGGTTGCCTGTTCTTGCTTTGTCTTGGAGAAGAGACAAGGTGGTCCTTGCTGTTTCTTGCAGCCATCTGGGGCATAGCAGAGTCAGTGAGCAGCGCAGTGCGGATATAGCTCAGCCCTGGAAGTGGAAGGCATGTTCGCCACTTCTTCCCCAGTCTAATAACCCAGGGAAAGTTGCATTAACTGGGTACTGAATCATACAAAAACAGGTCCAAGCTGCTAAAACTTTGTGGATCCACACTGTGGAGTTTCCAGACCAAGTTGTTGACCTTTCCTCCATAGGTGTCCCTCTGCAGTGGGCTTTGGCATAGCTTGCAAGCTGCTGCCCAGCAGCTGACTACTGCTTGTGGGCCCTGAAGTTGCTCTGCCAATAACAGATATGGAGGATCTCACAAAAAAAAATTAAATCCATTTCAGTTCAGAGAGATTGGTTGGAAAACGGCCAGGAGCCATTGCAGCTGTTCCTCAGCATCCAGAGATTTTCATGGCAATGTGAGATTCCAGGAAATGCGTTTTGTCCAGTGTCTGGCTCTTATACACCTCCTGGTACATAATATTGGCACAAAAACAAGTGGCTGTGAATGCACCAAGAATTAACTTTAGGCTGATCTGTAGAACTCGATTAATTAGGAAAGCAGTGAAGTTTTTGGGCAGCCTTGCAGATGAGGCATGGGGTTATGCAACACAGGCTATGGTTTTTTACTCTGTTACTGCTTACATTCTTAAAGAGCACATGGCTAGCCAGCAGAGTGGAAGACTGCTTTGTCCCATGCTGGCTGGCAAAGTTGTTGCAGAGAAGAGGAGGTTCCTTCTACCCTGTGCACTGCTGGATTGACTCAGAAGAAACTTTCAGAGCCAAGACATGACAGATGGGGCTGGAGGAGGACGCAGAGCAGGCAGGGAGCCTGCAGCACAGGGACAGACTACAAGAGAGAGATGCAAGTGGCTGCCTTCTGCAAGGAACAGGCTCACAGACAGGCCTCAGAGATGGTGGAAGAAAGATTGGTTGGAGCCTAGAAGCCATGAAATACTACTGGTTGGGAAAATAAGATTGGAAGGAATGACATGCCTTCCCTTCATAGGCTGGCTGTAGGCTTGTTTTCAGACTTTTGTGGTTTGATTTTTTCCACCTTAATGAGCTATCTGGTCATAAATTGTAGAGCTTGGAAGCCTTGTGGTATTCTCACTTTGAGAATAAGACAGTTTTTCTGCTCCAGGTCTCTGGCCATTTCAGCATCAGAGGGAGAAAAGCCCACATTAGTTTTAAAACAGATGGCAGTGTACCAATTTATGAGGATTATAAAGTAGCAACTATCTCTCCTCAAAACATGGATCAATGCCTCCTTCACTCAGCACATCACAGGAGGACAGGGGCTCACTGAGCTCCATTCCCTCTTACCAGAAGGAGGTGCTGGCTGGTTACCCTGCCTAGCCATCAGTTATTAAAAGGAGTATTCCAGTGTAACATGTTGCCCTGGGATGAAGGAGTGCAGCACTGTATTTTTTCAATTCACTGTAGAGCAGCTGCTACACACAGTATTACTTGGATGGCATCCTGGAGAAACAGAGCAGTACTTGCAACTTGGAAACGATATGAAGCAAAATGTCCACCTTTGTGTTGAGAGTGAGAAAATCCACAAGTGTTTGCCTGCAGTCATAAATAATTTTAGGGGAAGAGTTGATGATATTGGAATTCAGCTGCTTAAATTAGAAATAAAAATGATAGACCTAGCACAAGCTGGGAACTCTCCTGACATTGCTACAATGCTAGGGACAAGTCATTTCATGCTTCCTTGCCCTTGCAAAACGTGTGAGCAAATTGTTTCTGAAAGGTAAGATATTGGGGTGGTCATATGAATGCCAGAAGGCATTTATTTGCAGTTAATGTATGGCAAAGAATTTCTCTTCATACCTCTAATATGAAGAAAGAGGTAGGGCCTTGATAATAAAAAGCAGAGTTTGGTTTTGGCAGTAGTCAAACAGCACAAGGGGTCTTGGATCTTTTTTCTTAGTAGAAATCTTAAATTCAGTGCATGGATATTATGCAGACTGTGTTTGCACTGAACATCCTTCCCATGGGAATGAAATATATTCCTTGAAGAGTAGTAGAAGGTAGAAGAACTTAATTCTGACAGTAAGTGGTGAAAACCCTTGAGACAACAGAGCACATAATTGATCAATAAATAGCAATTTTTTTAATTTATTGGACTAACATATCTCTATGGAATGGAAACTAATAATTTTCAGCTTCAGAACTGAAATTCTTCCCATTATTGGCACAAAGAGATTTTTTTATTATTAATTAGCAAAATCATGAGATGATTTGGACAACAAGCAGTAGATTATTTAAGCAAAGAAACCTCATCAGAATAAAGAAGAAAATACCACAGCAAAAAAATTATATATCCATTGAAATTCATTATGACATTTTTATTTAATTCATGGAGAAGTATGCCATCCATAATTGTCCCCTTTTAATAAACGTTTGTTTGTGTGTGTGAAACTTTCATTATTAGAAAACTTAGGCGTCCTGTGGTGTTTATCATCTTTTCTAGCTTGCTGTTAAGTTTTGATTAATGTGTACTTAACTTGATAAATTAACAAACTTATAATTAAATGTTTATTTGCTTGAGACAAACAAAAAAACCCTCACACGCCCCACTCTTGACTCCAGATACTGAAAACATCATTGGAATTTTGGAACCATATTTCTAGAAATGTTATTTTTCCATTTTCTGTTTGGTATGAACTTTGTAAGAGCAGGTGACAAAAAAGAAAACATAACTGCTTATGAAAAACACATAAAAATCTAATGAGATATAAAGAAAACCTTTAACAGCTATAAGTGGATCAAGAAAATTCCTTAAAAAAAAAAAGTCAAAATACAAAACATTCTTACTAAGTAAACAGCAGGTAAGAAACATACAGGTCTTTGTCAGTTTTCATCCACCTTATCAAAAGTTTTTCACTGGAATTTAAATTTCCCCTCCATGGAAAGGCAGTGCTTCTTATACATGATACCTCCTTCCCTAGAATACGGGTAGCTGCTCAAGAGTGTAAGAACGTCTAGGAGTACAAATATAAAAAAAAGCAATTATACAGATGTGTCTTCAATTAAGTTAGTTTTATTTGGCCAGCCCATGAAGAGCATTGCTGCTGATATCCAAGCCTAATATAATAGCCTTTAACAGTTCTGGCCCATTTCAGAAGTTTGCTGTACCCGTTTCCAGACACCATACATTGTTCTGTGCATTTCTTTCTGTAACATACTTACAATTTTGCAGCGAAACATCTGTCCTTGATTCACCTCTGATCTCTCTGGCTCACAAGTACTGTCTAGGGACAGAGTGCAGATACTATCACAGTCCCATTAAAAGTAATTGCAGGCAGTAATGCAGACAATTATTTCTGACTGGCTGAGTTGTTGATCTTTTCAGTACAAGAAAACAATATGAAGATCTTTTTTTTTCTTGTCCTGTTTAATTGACAGGCCAGCATTACTTACAATTTACTGCAGATTGCAGTCTCCTGTCAGAAGACATTCTGAATTCAGAACATCATCTTACATTGGCTTGCTGCTAAGGTTAATTAACACTTCTTTTTGCGATACTAGGAGCAGAAATGTGAAGGAAACCAAAAACTGGCATAAATTGAAATCTGTCAATTATACTCTGAAAACTTGAGTTTAGATATTGTTTAGTGACAGTAATAAGAAAAGCAAGTTTATTATCCCTATTTTGTAGAAAACACTTTCCTACATTTCAAGTCAGGATGTATTTGTGAAGTATAAATTCTACCAGTTTTGTCTTTTAGCTCCCTTT
Source organism: Pterocles gutturalis (assembly GCF_000699245.1). Classification (NCBI taxonomy): domain Eukaryota; kingdom Metazoa; phylum Chordata; class Aves; order Pterocliformes; family Pteroclidae; genus Pterocles; species Pterocles gutturalis. The sequence goes on along the minus strand of NW_010147928.1, from coordinate 3,092 downwards.
TTTAGTAGGATTGCTATATTTGCCTACTTTTGAGTCACCCTTAATTCTTAAATATTTCCCCTTTTTAATTTTGCCTTATCTCTTAACTCTTCTGCAAAATAGCTCCTGTGCATGCCAATTTCATTTTTGATTATTCTACCTCTGTGGAAGTCCTCATCTTCCCCTAATGATTTCTCACCCTTTTAAGGCAATTATTTCTAAGTCTCAGCTCCTCAGTGCCACAATGTTTCAGGACAGAAAAAGAAAAAATCATCCTCAAGTAAGTCCAGAAGATCCACATTTATATCAAGAAACATTTAAAAAGCTGGTTTCAGTGAAAGTCATCCGCAGCCCCCCACCAGCAGAAGGACAAGTTCCTTCCCACACCTGCCTTTCGGAAAAAGAGTGAATGCTTTTGAACCCAACCACTCATGGAGATGGGGGTGGGTTATGAATATAACAGTTGCAATAGTTATAGTAGACCAAGTCAAGCAGGATAACTTTAAGTTTCACCCGGAATTGAACCGGAGAGGGGAAATCACAGACAGCACACTGGTGTCACCACTCCTGCCCACTCTGTTTGTGCCACGCTGTATGGATGTTTCTCTGTCAAGATTTCCTCAGTGTGAAATGGCTTTATATAAATTAGGATCCATTTTTCCTTATGAACGGAATTATTCTGGTTCTCTCATTCTATGTTTATCCACCAGAAAAGGCATTCCAAAGTCGTCTTTACCTACAGCAACTCTAACATGGGGGTAGGACCATCTTTCTGAGAGAAAAGTCAAGACAATTTTATGTAAGGGACATTTTTACTCTTTCAGGTGTGGCTAAACGAACGTAGGAGCACTGACTAAAGGGCACCCTCATGATAGCCATGTTGCAGGAGATTCACTATGAGCTTCTGGCAGGTTGTGGGAACTTCATGTTAGTTTAAGTTCATTTGAAATGTAAGTGCACTGCAGAAATCCCAAAAGGGAAATATATTGCAAGAAAATGGGTAAACACCAAGAAATGGGTCTACAGATATCAGTTTTCAGTGGGAGGAACTGGGACTCACAATCAAGATGTTTGTAGCAGATGTAGAAACCCAACATGTTTTCTTCAGCATGAACCTCAGATCAATAGAGGAAGGCTGCTGGCAAGACTTTTCTGTTTAATTACTTCATCCTCATTGAAGGTAGACCTTTGATGGTGATATTCCAGAACACTCCAGGGTACCTTTCCTTGGACAATCCAGATCATAGGAGAAAACCAGTAATTTCATTTAGGACTTAATGCTGTCTCTGGCATAAAAAGTGGGAAATTATCTACTTCTTTAATGCTTAGAGAGAATATTATATATTTTGTTTTTAACTAGACAAAGCTACTGCATCAGAATGGGATCTACTAGAGCAGAGTATGATAGGTTAATTGGACCATTATTGTAGGATGATACAATGCAATTAACACTTCTGATTCTGATATAATGTGGAAGTGTAGGTTCACAGCATATTACAACCTGTTGTAAAATCTCATGACTGGTATGAAATTAACCATGTTCAATATTGTAAAAAAAAATAAAAATCTTAGTAGTAGTAGTAGTGTTGGCATATCTCCAGTTCCTTAAAAATACCAGACCTATTCTTTACAGATTCAGTATTCTGCAAATTAAAAGTGAGCACATTCAGAATGATTCTGTCTCTTTGGGACTAGACTATAATTCTGCAAAAGGTATGATATTAATGGTAGACTACTTTGAAGAGCTACTCCAAGAATGCACATTAAATTAGGAAGCTGAAAATTCCAGAATAACCTAATATTTCTTTTTTTTGTTTGTTTGTTTATTTCTATGATGCAAAGGAAGCCTCATTAAACAAATCTGTATACATCGAGAATATCATAAAAGACTCGAAGGGCAGCAAGTACAATCCCTCTCCCAAGGAACAGGTAGAAAGTTTTCACCTTTCATCTTTCCTAACTGACATTTGTCTTGCCTACACCCAAATCTATTGATGAAGACTTCAAGGCAATCTGTAACAGTGTTTACCTCTAGATCTCTTTTAAGAATGGTGCCTATTGCCTGGGCTCCATCTAGGACAAACATGTTGCTGAACTGACTTGGCTTGGACTGAGTCCCAAAAGTGCTATATGCCTAGAAATCTTAATGAGGGCAATGGTGACTTTTGTTTTTACACTGAAAATCAGAACATAATGCTTCTCAAGGTGAAAGGTAAGATAACAGGTTTCAATTCCTAACCCAACCAATCTTTAACACACAGAGATATTATCCAACTAGAAATAATTATCATGCATTTCATGCTTTCATTGCAAATTTGAAAACCCCCATAGCTGAACATTTACTTTCCATTGTGTTCTTAATATTTACATTACAGAGATTATTGAAAAAGAACAGGAAGGCTCTAAAGAAACCTTTTTGGTTGCCAGATGGCAGCTGTGCATAGTATTGTGCTTCTAAATTCCAGACTCCACCTCGCTGACCATTTAAGTTGTTAAAATTGTTAGTCATAGTTTTTGTATTTGTGGAGGAAAGTTATGCAGCTAAAATGAAACCTGTATTATCTCTATTGGCTGTAACAACATTTAGCACTTTGAACAGGGGAAATGTCATGGTTTAGAAAGGCCACAGGGACAGTTTGGTGGGCTGAGGCAGGGACAGGGAGGGTTTCACTCACCACTTAGGGTCACGGGCAAGAAACCGACATGACTTGGGAAGAACAAAAAAACAAATGAATTTTATTGACTATTTACATCAAGAAGCAAGATACACAGAAAGTACATTTTAGAAAGGCACTTCTCCCCCGCCCCTCCCTTCTTCCCAAGACCCAAAGACTTCGTTCTGTACCTTCTCCCCCCCAGCGGCGCAGGGAATGGGGGGTGCAGTCAGTCTGCCGCTCCTTCCTCCTCAGGGGAGGGCTCCTCACAGTCTTTCCCGGCTCCAGCGTGGGGTCCCTTCTCACAGGAGAGTCCTTTCCAAAAACTGCTCCAGCGTGAGTCCTTTTCCACACGGGGCCACAGTTACCCGATGACTGCTCGGCTCTGGCATGGGCTTCTCCATACTTCCAATGTGGGTTCCTCCACGGACGCATCTTCTCACGGGCTGCACCAAGGGA
>NW_010147927.1:0-21942 GCF_000699245.1 Pterocles gutturalis | reverse complement strand
TACCATCATCTATCCACCTGGTAATGTCAGTTATCAACAGTGCTGGTGTCACAGCCACTGCTGAAATGTGTTCTCTCTCACATAAATGGTCCGGCAAATCTTAAAAACTTGCAAGTTAAGCTTAGTATTAAATATCCTAATAACAATAACATTTATACTTAAGGACTACATAAGGCTTGATCTGATGCTGAAAATCATGGTGATCTTTTTATTTGGACTGAGTAAATTACCTTAAAACCTCAGAAGAGGGAAAGAAGTCTAATTTGGGTTGATAATGTGACTACATTTAAAAGATAACATACATAATATTTATTTATAGAATTGATACAAATGAATACATTTGTTTACATTGAGCATATATTCATATTGTATATTTTTATGTACTTTATATATCATGTTTATATTAAATATACAATATACACTCTAAATCACAGCTAGGATGATCTAGTGGCATGATAAACACGTATTAAAAGTGTTTCATTCCTGAATGTGCTAAATATTATATTTACATAGTCTAAAATTTGGACTAGTATTTGCAGGGGGTGGAGGTTCACTGCTGAATGCTTTAAAATACCACGTCAGGACGAGTGTCTGCACTTTGAAGTAAAATTAAATGCTCCCATGTGTCATTTACACTGACTGTCAAACACTGCTGACAATAGCTCGACTTAAAATGGCAGGGAAAGATGGAGCAGTGCATTCAATTAAAGTGTCACTGTCTATGTTAAGAAATAAAATATTTGCTAGTTAATGTCTAAATTAGCAGCACTGAGTGGCAGCTCCAGCAGTCCTTCAGAACAAAAGACCTCCCGTTATTCTGGGATAATGGCAGAAAGCTAAAAAAATCTCAACTGAAGATACTGGTAATGTTTGAAGCCTGTAATTACTAGAGATGCTTTCTGCAGAAATGGGTGTGCACGACTAAAACACTAACTACAGGGCTAAAGGTAATGGCTTTCAAAAAAATGAGCTTGTAATTATTCATCAGCCATCTTTTTTAAGGCTACTTTAAATCTTCTTGCTAAAATGGAATGCTCCCTGAAACAACCATTCTTTAGTTTTATGTTGATTCATCATCTTCCGTGTAGCATTTGTATATAAAGGAATGTTTTCCTTCTCTGACGTTTCCTTTTCAGAAGTACCAGCTACCCAGAAGGACTACAAGAACTGCAAAAATGATCTGGAGGGTTGCACGAAGTTCAATACATTATAGATGCATCTGCCTACTGATGGAATAAAAGCACAACACAGGTGATGAATACAGCTACATAAAGCACAAAGCAATAACTTGAACTCTTAAGTATTTCCACCAGCTAATTATCTTATATATAAAACATGTAATATAAAAGATGAGGAGAACAGTAGGCTTCCTGTCATTGAGGACTGGTGATATTCCCGTAGCCAGCACTGTTACCTCCAGCTCACTGCATCACTAAAGCACCTCAGCCTCAAATTCAGGGTTAATCTGCACCATCACACCCCCCAACTTCCCATCGAGAAGTCAGCATCACTCCAGTTCTGAACGGCTGTCATACAGATTGCAGGTTAACTCGCAAAAGCACTGAAACAGAAACTGTTACGCATGGTAAAGCACTGCAAAATTATGATAATTTCAAATTTACTGTCACTCAAGGACATCTAGCGACATGTTACACTATACCTAGAGCCACACCTCATATTTACTTACTCTCTGCTACTTTAAATGAAAGATTTCAGTAAGCAACGTAGGACACACTCAAACCAGTGCTATACAAGTAGGATGCTCACTGCTGTACAACGCATTTTTAAAAAGAATGCTCCAAGGAGATCACCGTGTTTCAAGATCACCTTAAGCTGGAAGAAGGGCTGTCATTGCCTTACCAGAAAAACAACACAGAATACTAAAAATTAAGATCCCTTATGTCCATGTTCTCCCACAAACCCACACACAGTGTTATCACACCTCTGTGGTCATCTCTGCCCTCCCTTCTTTGGTCTTACTGGTATTTATCAAGCTGCATCAAAGTACCTAAGATCACACTAGGAACACACGGCGTTATCATTCACTACCATGACACCATGATGCTCCTGGAGCACCAAATTATGTTCTAGTTGTAACTCTCTAGTATATAGTTGCTTATACCTATACTACTGGAGTTAAAATAAAACTGAAATCAAAATGTTCTGTTCTGATAAGGGAATGCTGACTGCACGCGAATGCTGGTGATTTGCTGCCATGAATTTCCATGACAAATGCTGGCCCATTTAGTCCGCTGTGCACCATTCTCCTCACACAGCAAACAGCACTTTGGTTTCCGTGCTTTGCCTGAACTGGCTGTGTACGGACGATGCAGTGGAGAGTCAGAGCAACACGAGCTAACGCCAAGGGTAAAGCAGTACTGCCCAAAGAGGGAACCAGCAGAGAAGGCAGAGGCTGCTCCAGCCAGCCGAACCCCGACACGGCATGCTGCAGCAGGTTGGATTCTTACCTCGTGTCCGAGAACTCCAGGTTGGTCACGTTGAGGACCCTTTTCCTGTTTGTACTGTAGTAGTAATCCACAAATTCCTTCAGCTTCATCTTGCAGTCTTTCTGCTTGGTGACATCAGTGACATCAACGCTTCTCTCTGGTCCTAAAAATCAATTCATTGAAAAGAGAGACTGAAGGGCAGCCTGACTCGCCGCGTTTTGTATGCCTGGGGGTGAGCTAACATTTTGAGAAACATCTCAATCCTCAATCTCCGTCTTAGCCTTTGCGTCTTCCCTGTTGATACACACACACATACACATACACATACACATACACATACACATACACATACATGTATAAAAGACATGTATATACATAAAACGTGCTTTTGTATTCATGCCCTGACATAATTATTTCTGTAGTTTTTATCTTTACAGCATTCATGTCATTTTGAATCTATTAATTTCATTATGGATTTTATTTGCTTGGTGAAAATTATCTGCAAATACATATATATCCACAGAGTAAGCCCTACTCACCACACTGTAAAAGTCTTGGGATTGTAGACAAGAGTGTAATACTGTACAGGATATCTTGTCAAATAGATTTTCCAAAATCATAAGTTCTCTTACGCTCTATTTTTGCTTATGAAATCTATAACTGAGGATGAGTTTTGCAGGAAAATTCACATTTTTTTACATTATATTTCACATGTACCACAAAAAAAAAGACTTTTTGTTATTTTACCCAAAATTACACCTACCAAAATCCATCCCCTCTGTATTAGAGTAAAGAGAATAAGATGCTAGTACATATACACTTTCTCTGACAGGTCCTGTTGGATACAAGTCTCCAGTGTCAATACTGACAGTACTAGTCAATTAGTGGAATTTTACACTGGGCACACCAGGGAACCCATGGAGAAGTCAGAGTGCCCATTTCTAAGCACACTCTCTTATCCTTTCTGCAAGAAAAGCATCTTTACAGTCTTTCTTCCCTTCAGTTTTAATTGGCTGCATTTCTCCCCTCCTAGCATTTAACTCACAGCTTTTTTCACATCAGGAGAGGAAAAAAAATCAATTTGTTTTTTCATGAAATGCCAGAACAATAACGAAGTCTTTGGCAACCTCGGTTGCAGTGTTTTGTCCTCTGCTACTTACTTTAGATCGTTTCTAAAAGACATTCTAGGTCCAATGTACTAAACTATAAAACAGCGAGATAAATCCCTGCCTGGGAAATCCCTTTCAAGCAAACTAACCCCATGGAGGTTAGACCAACGCGTATTTGTTCCGCTCACTTTCAGATTAAACAAGCTGTGTTCTTCCCTCCAGCTTTTCACTAGCAGTTTTGTTGGTAGGGTGGATTATTTCAACTAGAGGCAGAGAGAAAGCCACCAAATGCATAAGCAACACCTAGGTCATACAAGAAAATCTGCCAGGTGTAGCAGATGGGCAAAGAAAATATGTTTCCTGCAGAAGCAACGGGATAGAGATAAGAATTGAAATCAGAGGTCTTGAATTCTCCTTCATTCACAGTTATCTCACTGCAGATGATCGCTGCAAAAGCAATAGATACAGTCAGGAACAGCAGTGGCTGGTGCTAGCACCCTTCAGGCTGGGGAGCAGGTCAGTGGCCTGGCAAGGAGAGTGCAGGAGGGGTGCTTAGCCGGCTAGACACGGAGATAAAGGGACCATGAAACACAGACAGATACTGTCTGCGGAGGGCTGGAGTCAGGGCTCAAAAAGGACAGTGCCTTGCTGGAAGACATGTAGAAGGGCATGTAGTGACAGGACAAGGGGTAATGGATTTAAACTGGAAGAGGGCAGATTTAGACTAGATATTAGGAAGAAATTCTTCACTGTGTGGGTGGTGAGGCAGTGGCCCAGGTTGCCCAGAGCAGCTGGGGATGCCCCATCCCTGGAGGGGTTCAAGGCCAGGCTGGATGAGGCTTTGGGCAACCTGGGCTAGTGGGAGGTGTCCCTGCCCATGGCTTTAAGGTCCCTTCAGACCCCAACCATTCTATGATTCTATGATTCTATGATTAAGACTGGAAAGAGAGGGAATCGGACAGAAGGTGACACACAGGAGAGACAGACTGGGTGAGAGAAGACAAGGGACAAGATTACACATGCTAAAGAAGTGGATGTGGAGACAAGACAAGCGACCTCAAAGCACTTCCATGGCCGCTCGCCAAGGTATATCTTCCAAGGTGGGATGACGTGATGACTTGTGAGAAGATGCAGTACAATACCCTGCTCAGGTCAGAGACAGGAGGATGCCAAAATGAATCCAACTGGCCAGCAGCAATGAAAATAGCTCACACTGACACCAATGTTAAAAAATGGACTGCCTTGAGAGAGTAGGAGTCTTAGTCTAGTAATTCCTTCAATACAAAGCGAGGTGGCAGTAACCAATTAAGACCTGTCCTGAAGAAACCATTTCTTGATACTGCTATGACTGTTTCTTTTAATGCAGTGCTATGGAATACAATGCTGTCTGGCTCAGGCTCACTGTAAGATACACAAGCTGGTACAAGAAACAAGAGTGAATTAATTGCTAACTACAAGCTACCACTACATGACAAATATTGAAGTCACCATAGCTCAAGACATAGATAATATTTTACAATATACTTCACAATTTTTATACAAATAATATTTATATTTTTTCTTTAAAAAGCAGCTGAGCTTCAAACAGTACAATGCCACCTGCTTGGCAGATACCCACCGACATAGTTTTCAACATCACTGACGTAGAAGGTGGGTGCAGGTACGGACAAACCCAGGCCATCCTTCTTCGGGACAAGGATGGGCTCTGCAAAGCCATTTTCTTCCAAATACTCTGTTGTTAGCTGGCTGCCTGGCACTTTCAGAACTATATCTTCAGCACTGAAAAAGTAAACACAGATTCAATAGCGAGGTGCTTCTGCGCAGAGTTTGGAATCTTCTGCATTTCTCTACCGAAAGGAAAAAGGTTTGAATTGGGTGCATTCGGTGCATAAGACAAATGCCAAAAAGCCATTTATTGCAAAGCATTCAGGGCATGCTAAAATCAGCCCGAATTGATTTGCTTGAGTCTCATGCACCAACTACTGGAAACTCCTAAAATAACAGCTTATGGAGAAAGACCATTTTCCTCATCTACACAGACCTGTTAAGTTACCGCTGATCATTGTTAAAGAAATTAGTGTTAAATGCTCCACTCTGAAGAAGGCAAGATTAAAAATGTTACATAATCTCAAATCAATTGTCCAGGAAATGCTTTGCAAATCCCTTTTAAGTAGTCAAATAAATTGCTTTGGAAATATTCTGGAAATCATTTTCAGGTTGCTGGGAGGGGATCAAAGGGACTGAGGGAAGGGCAGCTCCCCCGGCCAGCCACCTGCACCAGCAGCTATCAAGGGACATTCAAGCTTGATCCCTAGATCTTTTCAAGAGTAAAACCCTTTGAATTCAGAGTGAAAAGTGACTGCATACGAACGACCTTCAGTCCCAGAAGTGCCCTGCTGCTGTGTGTTGTTTGTCAGCCGGACTCTGAAAAGCACCTGTCAGGCTGGGGCCATGGCTGCTGGTGGGGAACAGCAAAACTTGGGAGTTTTCACCCCAGAAAGCACTACCTCCCTGGGCAGGAAGGCCAATCCATGACTGCCCTCTCCTGAGGCAGTTCTGAACTACAACTCACGTCTTCATACGCACGAAAAACTGTCGGGAAAGGGGAGGAGGCTGCGAGTGCCGCCATGGTGGCTGCCCGCTCCGGCCCCACCGCCTTCCCCTCCCCGTGAAGCCCAGCCTGCGGCACAGCCCCAACACCCTTGAGCTGTGGGGGCTCCCCTACACCCTTGAGCTGTGGGGGTTCCTCCTTCAACCCCTCCGCACGGGGGGAACCCCTCGCCCTGGGCCTGCTCAGGCTGCCCCAGTGGCGTTTGAACCCCAGAGAAGAAGATGGCTGGACGCAAACAGGGATAGGCTGTAGAAATTATTTCTGGATCACCCCAGCCACAGGGCATCGGCAATGACCAGTCAGGAGGCAAATTTCATTAGTACTTAATTAAAAGCAGCGCTCCTCATTTCTGTGAGCGCTGGTACCACACTCCAGCAACGTAGGAAGAATGAGGCTCGAGATTTTAAGGAGCAAGAAGGAAACCGTGATTTACCACTAAACCTCTGCACTTATTTTACAGCGACCACAGATATCTCACGTGCTTGTTCAAGTCTGATTTGCCTCTATATGTGCCACAGAAACTTACTCATAGTCATAGAGAGAGATCAGTACCAGAGCACCCAGTAATGACTGTGCCAGAATGGAGAGTCTGGCACCTACACTGAAGCACGTGAATCACCTGTTTAATTTTTATTACTACTACTATTACTACTCTAATGCTATTTGGGGATTAAACACTCAGGAGTGGAACGACATGAATTATATTTTTTTCTTTTTGCTGTCTTCACTGTTCCTTTTGATCCGAGCCTCACCAGGGGACTGACCGTGGGTCATCATCTACTGTCATGTGCTGTGAATCAGCGACGATGGTTCTGCCTCTGAACTGAGACCCCCGTCTCCATTCATCACATTCTGACCGACGGCTGCTGGTTTTTGTTCTGTGAACATCTGCAGATCTCATTCATTTTCTTCAGAAGAGAAAATTTCTCAACAAGACTTTGCTTTACTAGTGGTGCAGCCAGAGATGTTGGAGGCCTGAATCTCGCAGGCGCTCCTTTTGGCTACAGACCCTTCTTTCTCAGAAACGTTAACTTGGCAGCAGGATTTTCGCATGTGCACATTTATGTGAGAAACAAAGGAAAAAAAATAGGGGTACTTTTTTTTTTTTTTTTTACAATTTGTGAGCGACTCAGAGATACTGCATCCGTGAGTGCCATCTCAGAGGCCACCCGAGGTCACTGAAATCATTCTGCCCAGGCCTGAAACCTTTTTCAAGAAATTAGCTTTGCAACCTGTGAAACTGCTCTGCATATACAAAAAAAAAAAAAAAAAAAAAAAAAAAGGCAACCCCTTCGAAATAAAAAAAAAAAAAAAAAAAAAAAAAAAAGGCTAAGACAAAAATCTATCAGGCCCAAACACAAATAGCCAAGCAAATAAAAATATGGGATCCCCAGTTCTGTGAAACACATCTGTAAGCGCAGCAAACACTTTGCAAAGGTATTTTCAGCCTTCTCCTGAACCAGCCTGAGACCCGTATCTGAAATTAAATGTGAAATTAAATTCTGCATAAAAAGGAAGTTTTGTGTTTACCAAGCACACTTTACCAGTCCCCAAGGATTCTTCTAAAATAAATAGCCATTAATAATTAAGGATTTATTTGGCTAAGGCCTACATTAGAGAACCAGAAGAAAATCCTCACTCTTACAAATGGCTGTGAAGCAGCCTAATAAAGTGTGGAACATGTCACCTAACAATTAGCACTATTCATTATCCCAAATAAGAGAGCCTTTGTCACTGTAGCAACTGAGGACGTCATTGTTCTTCTTTTCAAGATGGAGACAGACTTCAGCAAAACCATTCGTATTTTTGAGAACTGGATAATTCTATACAATAAATTGGTTTGTTTCTCATGCAAGTGAATGTTGTGGGTGCCAAACACATTCTTGTTCTTGTCTTCACAAATACTAGCTTCTGTGGAACTGGGCTCAACCAACAGCAGATTTTAATATCGCTGCACAAATATAAAAAGGAAGAACCTGGGACATCTGCAATAAACCAGCACTCATTTAAACGTCATCACTCTGTACTATGTAACGTTTGCAGCAGGGACCATCATCGGCTTCAGAGGACACCGGCTATAAATGGTTTATCTGAACAGCCCTGTCCATGCATGCAGCTGAACAACCTACCTGGGAAAAGTACGACTTCGAAGTTCCTTTATAAAGACTTGGCTCCCATTCTGTACAGGTTTGACCTCTGTAGTCTGTCCAGTATCGTGTTTATGCCAATTTCTTTTCTTTTTCACTGAAAGAGAATGAATTGGACAGTACCGTATGTTAAGTAGAAGATCATTATTAAGACATCTGAAGGAAGGACAAATCTTCATTTAATTTCTTATACAAGCAGAGCGGAGGGAACCCCCACTATGCTGCATTGCAAATTATAATATTGCTCTCAATTGACCATTAGACAATTATACCGTAGCCTGAAGATCTGTTACATATTGAACAGTGTTCGGTTTGTAACTTAAGGGCAACCAGAGGGATAATTACTGAGCTGCACAGCTACCGCAGGCTCCAGGCAAACACAGGCTCTGGATGTTTTGCACTTGCCAGACTACATGCTTAATCCTTATCATAAAACTCTCAGAAAGCCCCTTTTCTGCCTTCTCAATACACAGTACAGATCTTTATGAACATATTTGTCGTGAATTACCTTAGTCTAAAGGTCTGTCCAGCAGTGGCAGATTTGACATCAATTTTGATGGGCTTTGAATTATGCCCTGCACACAGCATGCACATGAAAGGAAAAAGAAAAAAAAAAATACAAGGGCATCACAAATGCAATCTTTAGAACTCCTCTTATTCCTAGGTTTTGAAAGGCGAGCCAGGCTTAGGCCATAAGTTGATGACAGCAGAGTGACGGCACCTCGACGGTGCTCCCAGTGGGTGACAGACATATAGGCAAGTCCGTCACGGGAAAAGGGTCAGCTGGAACAAGCACAAATAAGTAAGGCAAATGTCAATGCAGTTCTGCCTTGCCTCGCTGACAGCCAGATAATGCGGAGCAAGAAAAACTGGTCCAGTTTTTTCTCTTAGTCAGCACCATCTCTCTCAGCTGTTACTATTTCCACAGTCTGTCCAGACATTCTCATTTTGGTAGAAAATTGGTTTTGTCCCAAGCGCATATTCATACTATTTCAAGCCTCTGTTAGTAGAATTTTCATACGTCACAACTTTCTTCTTTTATTTTTCACCTTTGTTTTACATCATTAAACTCAGTATTTTACCCCAAAATCAAGATCTCAGGCTTTTCTTGCTGTTCCGAGCAGCTGGGGAAGGACCCAGACTCCTCGGTAACCACGCACGGACGTTTTTCTTTCCTCGCCCTTTGCACAAGCACACAGATCCACCCACTTTTTCATTAAGAAAGGAATCTGGGGGCCACAGCTCTAAGACAAGAGGTTTAGAAAAAGCTAACTTTGTTTTCCCAACCACAACCCTGGAATAACTCGAGTAAAGACACCTCCCAACAAATCCATCCCAGGTTTTGCACAAAGCATGCTGGTTTCATTAGTTCCATGCAGCTCTCCAGCCTAGCTGGATATATTCATTAAAGCTGCTACTTCTTTATCTTAATGACTCTCAGGCTTAGTGTATTAATCCAGTGCTCCTGGTAACAAAGGAAACAAGCCCCACACGAATGCCAAACCTTCCTCCTCTCCTTCCCTTTCCAGGGATTGCCTCCTTTCCCTCTCAGCAGATCCGAACCAACACTGGGACACTTAGCACGAGTCCCAGAGAAACAGGTGTCGCTTGCCACAGGGAAAATTAAAGAGCTTATCATCTTAGCGTGTTCTTTTACTACACTTCAGATAGCACGCAACATCAAGAAACAAAATCGGCAAATCAGCGCTGAATTCAGCAATTCACTGCAACTCATCCAAAAGCACCAGCAGCTATTTCCCTCGGCACCGAGCAGCGGCAGGTACCCACCCCTCACACCCACCCCTCACGCAGAGGCAACAGGACGCCTTTGCCAGCAGAAGGCTTCCCAGGAGGTGCTATCTCCTGGACGGCAGCAAGCCGGCTGCTGCAGTGCATTATACTGCATCAAACAATCGACGTTTGGCCCATTTTCAGCCATTCTCTTGATGTTTCATCTTTACCACGAACACCACAGTACGGATTAAAGGCCCATTAACATGTGCAACAAATACTAGCTTTGGCCAGAAAAGGCCACTTTTTTTCTTAAATGATTACAGATTTATTTTTCTGCAGAACTTTCTGATTCAAATTTCACTTTTGGAAAGTATAAACCCTTCCTTCTACAGGAAACTCTCCAGAGGAAAAAGGGAATACAGTTTTATGAAAACTGTATCTCAAAAAGGAGTAATTCTAGACTTCAAAGGTATACTCACATTATTTCAAAGGTATTTATGAAGAAGGAGCAGCACTCTGTTGATTCTCTATTGATTTATATTAAAGGTGGTGACTCCTGAAAGACAGCTTCAGCCTGACTTGGGTTTGCTTGCATCTATGTAGCTTCACCAATTCTAAAGAATTCCTCCTGATTTTCACTGGTGCAAATAAGACAGCAATCAAACCGAACGTTTCCGATCATGCTACGAAAATGAGTCAAGTCTGCCTAAACAAAGCACTTACATTTTATTTAAATGATGTCAGAAAATTTGGTATGTGTGTGATTTTTCCCAAAGAGGAGTCCCTACAAATTTCATGAAATCAAAATGGTTTAAAATGTCATTTGACAGGAAGCAATCTTCTGAAATAGTAGCCACTAAGCCACATTGGTCAAGTGGAAAAATGTAAGAAGAGGAAAATGATTTTTAAATGTGACATCTGGAAAGCATATATTGCGGAATGCGTGCTCCAGAAATACACGTATATTTTTAAATCCAGACGAGTTGCATAACAGACGATTGGTGTCTGTGTTTCCCTTTGCTAATCTCGCGATAATTAAATCCTACCAGTGAACTACTGGCTCTGGAACACCACTTACATGTTTATTACAGACCCGATACTGCTGGATAGCTATTTTAAACATATATTAGAATGGTTTATAAACAAAGGCCATCTCCCAGCAGTCCCAGCAGAGCCCCAGTGCCGTGGAGCGGGACACCCCACGTACAAATGAACGAACGCGTTAAGCCGAGCTGTTCCTGCCTTCCTTTTGTCGGTCTTTTAATGTTCCTGGCCTATTGCACTCCGCAAGGAGGGGCTGCAGGATAGCAGCCTCATTTTTCAACAGGACCCACGATTCGATGAGTTACTGGTGAAAAGGGTTACGCAGCGTGAGAACCTGGGATCTTGCACTTCACCGAAACTAGGTAAGGCCCTCCATAGCCCATGTTTAAATGTTCCCAAAATTTGTACACTCAACTGCTTTGACGATTGCTCTTGTACATCATTAAACTTCCTGTAATGCATTTGAAGGGAGAAACCAAAGCTGTATTGCTGCGGAATGATCTTAATGCTCTGCATTCCCGCCACACTGGTAACCACGTACAGCGACACGATGGAACTAGCGACACGATGGAACTAGCGACAGCGCTCCAGCAGCACTTTCTGCCTTGCCGCACGACGCAGAGGGAGGGATGCACTGCCAAGTCGGATTTTTATTTGGATAAAAGAATTGGATAGCCAAAAACCTTTATAAAGCATCAACAGATTGCTGCTGATTCAACTCTCCTTGTCTTAACTTTTAATTTTTTTATTGAGATTATGCACCACTGTTTTTATAGAATTGATATTTAATTCCTGATTACAGACTTTTGCTGCTTCTTTCTGATTTTTTCACTCTCACACTGAAAAGTAGGTTCCTTTCATCATTCATAATTCAAAGCAAAGTGAAAGAAATCAAAGCATCAGACACATCTCAGTGTTATACAAAAATTCGCAGAGGCTAGAAATCCTGTGCTGCTTCTTCCGTACGGGGTCAATAACAGAGTATCTGCAGCGGTACCCCCCTTTCCAGCACAACCCATTTGAATACCAAATTGTTCACTTGAAGATGATTTGTAGTTATTTGTTGTACCGATTTCCAATGTGTTTGTCAGAAATCTTCCAGCAGAACATTAGAAAGGCTGACTCTTAAATCAAAACATTTTGTGGGGACATGCTGGTTTTGTTAAGTCTTTCAGAAGAAGCCTCTCGAGGGGTTTTTTGCCAACTTGCCCAATTGCTGGGTGCCCTGCTTGGACCAAAGTTATTAGCAGACCATCTGGGAGACAGGAACAGCTGCAGGTCATTCAGGTTTCCAGTTCACACTTGATTTTTTAAAAGTCAAAGTGGAATAATGATTCCCATTTTTGCCTCCAAAACGAACATTTCAGTCTCCTCTCCTTTCCCCCTAGCAATTTTTTAAGCTCGCATGCAGAAATAATTACTTGTTTTTAAAATTACTGAATTTTAACACAACAAAAGTCAGTTTCCAGCCTTCTCTTACTTTGCACTAAAAAAAAAAGGAACATTATGATCTGTCCGGCTCCTGGGAGATGAGCACAGTGCTCTTCTTCTGTGTGTTGCTACAAGGTTACAAAGCAGCGAGAATCTCCGCATCACTGTTACTTATTTACAACAAATGGCTTTCAAGTTAAGCACTTCATTTTTTACAGGGATTGGTTTCTTTTTTTTTTTTACCCCATTGTATAACAGAAAGAATCTGTGAATTAATCTGACCAAAGCAAACCCATCCTACACTTCTTTTCCCAGACAAAACTCCCACGGACATCAACCATCACTTTTACTCAGGAGAACTTTTTCTCATGAAAGAACTGCAAGAATCGGCACCCTCGGTGCATCCTACAATTTTGACTGCCACTGAAATCGCTACGGTTTTACATCCAGGCCAAGCGTAACGTACTCTCTCCCACTCTTCTCATCCGAAGACAAAAAACACCATGTAGTTTCCAAAACTCACTGTATTAGAACTAGCTGTCGTTGTAGAATTTTTCTAGCCCACAGTACTAAGTGCTCTCACAATTCTTAATTCTGTGGGAGGAAGGAAGCATCATCTTCATCAGTGGGACTGGAGAGCGGTGCTGCCCAGGTAAGGTGCCTGGCACGGGCTCCTACACACTGCCTGAGGGCAGGCACGGAGCTGCAGCCACAGCTCCACAATCCAGTCCAGGGTTTTCTCCCCCTAACACCTTTTTTTTTCACTTCATGACTTGAATTCTAATTTTTAGGTGTGTCTTTTTGAAATGAAAACAAAACAAAACAAAACAACAAAAAAGGTGTTTAAACAGACAGAATCTGACATGCACCTGAGGACCAGCCGTGCCAGTATACTTACAAGTAGACTTTCCGTGGGTTTTCTCACAATTTGGACAATGATAGATGTCGATATCTGGTGCCTCTTCTTCTTCAACACCCACGCAGCTGGAAAATATCAAAGCAAGTATTATATTAGCTTCGGTCCGTCTCCAAACATGCAAGTACGCAATTAATAACGAGAAAACCCAAACCCCAATAAGCTGTGCATTTGCTATGCAGCTATGCAGACTGCTAACGGCTATATCAAAGCAAAGCTTAGGTGCTTTTTACCCTCATACAGTCAAACTGGATTTTTTGCACCCTATGTTCCTGATGTGGTGCTAAAAAAAAAGTGTCATTTGGAAGCCCACTACCAGCTTGCTCTGGCCCTCCACTGAAATGTGGCACCGAGTCCCAAAGAATTTATTTTTTTTCCCCAGGGAGACCATCTTGTATCTACGTAGAGTTCTCCAAGCACTATCCTGCATAAACCTAATTAACAAAACACATCTTCTTCACCAAGCATGTACGGACAGCTGCTAGGTACCAGAGCGATCTTGGCAAGGTATACCATACGCAAGCCTTCTACAGGTTCCACCTCCATTATAATATATGAAGATGAGAAGGAAAAGAAGACACATAGCTCACAGCGCTTCTGGCTGCCAAGAAGATGGGTTGTATCATGGCAGCTGCTTAGAACACCCACCGAGATTATTTTGGACGGCACAACATATGTAACAACACAGCGCAGCCTGCGGGCACGCCGCGCGAACGCAATCCAACAGCAGAACACAGTGCTGGGGAACAACAAAGCTCAACTGCGAAGGAATGAAGGACCCAAGATAAGAAGCTGTTGCGCAGCTGAAGAGCCAAATAGCCAAAAAAATCAGACTCCAGAATGGCACTGCTCCTTCTGACGGAGGAAAAGCAAACAGGATTCTGCTCCCGCTTGCTCGGCCTGAAGCGGCGCAGGCTGCACAGCATGTTTGCAGCACAGAAAGAATTTCACCTGGGTGCCGTGAGATACAGCCCTCGCATCACAGCTCCACAAGAGCTCTGCTAAGCAAGAGGATCCACGAGAGGCAACAAAGGCAGGTTCACGTTAACTGCCGGCACGAACAAGGCTAGCTCACACCGCACCAAGAGCACTCTTGGCGTTTCTCTGCTTCCCAGCCTGAAATGCCTTCTCCGTGCAGAGAACACCCGGACATCTCTTCTGCCAGAGAAAGGGTTTGGGCACACGTCACAGCAATGCCATCTCCCTGCATGTGGTAGCGTTGAGCCTCCTCGCGTCCCGCTGGCAGCGCAAAGCAGCAACTAGTGCAGGGAGATGAGTTCAGAGCTTTCAGCTGCTGGTTCTGACCCACGGGAAGCAGAGGAGAGGGCGTTTGCTCCCCTCCCACAGGCAAGGCAGCAGGGCGGGTCGGTGCTGGCAAGAGGCTTCCAGAATCTCTCCAACAACTCACACTGTGTTCAAGCTCTTCAGGACAGTCCAAAATTACAAACGAGGTAAATAATTAGAGAAATTCGTGTAGTTTGGATACACTGGTAATTACTAAACGTGATGGTCTAGATGCAGGAAGGTCCCAAAACTCCTGGTTGCTGGCAGAGGGGAAGGCGCGTGGCTAAAGCAAAGACAGCGCTACGGTCATGCACCTCCACCTCCTCTACTCTTTTTTAAGCCTTGCAAGTCACGGCTGCTGTGAACCAGTGACCTGGCTCCGTGGAGCTCAGAGCTCTTTTGGTGGCTTTGGGGTATGTGAGTACACAGGCCAACGTGCACGCTTGGGGCATGACGAGTAACTGTTAAAATACACTGTGACCCTCTCTGCTTTCAAAGGGGGTTTCAAACCACTTTTGAATCAGAGCCACACAGTGACGTGGGACTGTACGCGTCAGGACTACAAACCACTTCGCTTTGAGAAAAGAGCATCAACAAAACCCACATTTAGTCTGCAACCAAGCTGGAAAAAGCCACACTCACTAAGATATGGAAACAAATGTTTTTTGCAACCATTGTAAATGTTTTGTCAAAATAAGATTCTGCCAGAAACTTTAGTGGATATTTTCATCCTGTTGCGGCACCAGTGTGCATATGGGCGCTGCTCCCTCCAAACCAAAGAGTACTGGGCGAGAGCAGTTTTGCAGCCAATGCCAGAGAAACTCTCTTTTTTTGTGTGTTCAGCCTGTGAACAGGCTGGTAAACAGGACACCAGTTCTGAATCATGTAAAAGTAATGGCAGATTTGGCCTCTTTTTTTTTTTTTTTTTTTTTTTTAAATTATTAAACAGTTACTTGCAAAAATACAGAATTATTGGGTCTCCCTGGGCAGACAGCATGGAAAACTGAAGAGTAAGTCTGCAGACAGGAAAAATCATCTCAACAATCCAGTCCTCAGAGTCAAGTACGTACAGACAGTAAAATAACCAGATGAAGCAGCAGAAAATTTAAACAAACCCTGGCAGATCAGAGCAGGCGTAAGAGAACGGAGAGGATTCCTCTACCCATAAAGCTGCGTCAGCTGCTTATGCCACTGGATTCAGCTTGTTAAGCTTAGGAAAGGTATGGATTAGGCTCTATACAAGGGCTTGAAAAGTCTATATTTAGCTGAAGTAAGGAGATGAGACCCTTGGGCACAGCACGGATTGCTACGGGAGGAGGTATGAAAAGCTACGGCACTGGGCGAAGGCTTCAGTGTGGTGGGAGCTATTGTTCTGAGAGCAAGTAAAAATATTTAACTAGAACAAAATGGAAAAGTAAAAATAACTCACCTCAAAAGCAAACGGTCCTCTAAAAGATGCAGTCAACTCTTCCAACTACAACACGGCTTTTGAATAAGGCTTGGCCATTTACAGCCACGTGGCAGCAGAAGCTGCTCTCCTCGCTGTACGTGAGTGGCAAGGACAAACCTTTCAAGTGATAGCCCTGCTGAAATGTCCCAGGTGATCTTTAACCAGGATATGAACCAGTTCCACTTTGTGCCCCTTTTCTCAATGAAGAGAGTCAGGTATTTCCACCAGCAGATCTGGTTGCACGTTTCCACGTCAATTCAAGCATAAAAAATGGCATTTCTGTAGTTAAAGACAGACTGGTGAAGATAACCCCTCAAGAATGTTCCTGCTAGAAGAAGAATGAGGATTTCTTACTGGGTGCATTGGTTTTATGCGGCAAGGTTTTGGCAGTGGGGGGTCCATCAGCTCCACAGCAGTGACCTACCCTTGAGTTGGTCTCTGTAACATTTGCACCTGCGAGTGAGAACCAGAAGGAGACTGCCAGCCTTGGCAGAAGCCAGCGCAGCGTCCTGAAGCGGTCTCCTGCCTAATTTACAAATGTATTTTTTTCTCAGAGTGGTTAATTAACAATAGAATAGAATCAAAGCATTTCTCCAGCTGAAGAAAACCAAGTCGTCTATAGCAGCTGAACAGTGCTGTCCTTCCCCTCAACCCCCCAAATTCAAGCACAAATGGTGCTTTGTGGTTTGCATCTATTTTTTGTGTTTTTTTTCATGAGAATTCTCCACTTTGGTCCCTCCAGTTTCTTTTTTCAACCCCATTTGCCTGTGAGAAACATAAAACATAAAAAAAGACTCGAGCCAAGTGTTTGACCCCCTACAACGATCAAACGGGTTCGGAGGCAGGCAGCGCAGGATCAGTGACGGCGCGCTTGGGAGCAGCCTCCAGCAACGCGCCCGCCGCAGCCAGCCCCGCGTTCATCCCTCAATACGAGCCCTGGATGCATTACCATCGACAGAGAAGAACTGGAAAAAACTCTCAGTAGCACTTTTGTGTGATTATTCAGATCCACTGATGAGATAAAAACGGACATAAGAGGCTGAGCGAAGGGACCCACAAGGCAGCTGGTAAGGCAGAGCTTGCGAAAGGATGGGCAGGGAGCAGCGAGCCCAGCAGCAGGAGGCAGAGCTGGAAGCAGCCTTTTGAACAACAGCAGGAGCAGATTTCTTTGCTTCATTTGCACTAGCAGTCCAAGAATGCATGTCACGAAGCCCACGGCCACCCCAAAACGGTGTGCTGCCATCCCAGCACAATCCCACTCTGCTGCAAGAACTCACAAATCAATCAGCACAGCACTTACAGCGGCGAGAGAGATCGCTAACCGCATCCCCCGGTTTGCGCCGCACAGCGACGTCGTACTCGGAGGTGTGTGCAGGTACGAAGTGGGTGTCCTCCAATGAAGTGTTTAGGGATGTCCCTGCCGGGCTGTGAATTACCTCCAGCTGCTGCTTTTTAACTGCGTGACAACTAAGGCGTTTGGCAGGACCAAATACATTCTTCTTTGGGAAAGCATCAGGTTCCCAAAGCAAATTAGAAGGAGAAAACTTTTACTTGGTGAAGGATAAGGAAGCAAGGAAAGCAAACTCTCCGCATACATCCTGCAAAGCCTTGTGCTCGCTGTCCCATCAGGTTAACGTGTGAGAGGCTGCAACCGCAACGTGCCAGCTGGGAAGCGGGGATGCGGCTGGCAGGGAGGGTAAGGATGCAGGATGCGAGCGCCCCAGCCGCGCAGCTGCAGCCAGCACGCACCGCTCTGCTGTCCTGCTCGACCTACGCAAACCGCGGTCCACCTTTGTGCCCGAACGCAGTAAAGATGATAGAAGAGATTAATTACTGTGCACCCAACAATATCTTGTTGGAATGATTTAAAACAACTTAATGGTTGATTTTTAAATGGTATGTAAGTCATTTCACTGAGGCTGAGGCAGTATAGTGAAACTAATTTGATAATGAGATAAAAGTGAAACATTATTACTGATGTATTTGAATTTTACCAAAAAAAAAGTAAATCCTTTGATATTGCAGCTGTTTAAGTGGATAGATCACACATTTTAAATGAGAATTAACACAGAAGCATTTGCAGTAAGAGGCTACAAATTAAATTTTTATTAGAAACTGCTCTTTGCTGCTTTAAAATGAAATTGCTTCTGCGTTCACAATGAAGAGATGTACAGATTTCACTATTCTGACAAAGTGAACAACAGCTTTTTATGCAGGCAACAATAATAAAAGGTGCATAAATCAGAACTGTTTTTATAGCATGAATGTTTCCAAGGACCTTGATTTGGAATATTCAGTGATGACATTTTAAGTAATTTTATGATAAAAATTAACCCACATAGTATCCTTTCTATCAAAACCATGTACTATCAACCAGAAGGCTAGTAGAAAAAAATATAAAAAAATAAAACAACCAAACAAAAGGCTATTTGATTGAAAGAAAATAAAATCTAGTAATACATAAATAGAGCAGAAGGAAAAATAAAAAATCTTAACTTCTGAAAAAAAAAAAACAAAGCCACACATTTTATCCATTCCCGAGAAGCACTCTTCAAACATTGCACAAACATGAAATAGAAGGTCTTCAGACAGAGAACTGGGTTTGTAAGAACAGCAGCAAGCCAGCACAGACGCAACGCCGGCGGCTCCCCAGGATGCTCCGCTCCTGCGTGCTCCTGGCTGGGGATGCAGCATCCTTTGCATGGACCACACCGCCCCCAGATGGGACAGGGCTCCCTCACTCCACCTCACCCCCCTTCACTCCCATTTCTGGAGTGGGGAAAAGCCCACCTTCCCCGGGTTGCACACTTTATCGACCAAGACGGTCAGTATGATTGTACCTTTTTGCAGCTGAGGAATTTGCCGCGGGCGGGACCGGAGGGGTTTGCTCAGGCGACCAGCAGGCCAGCGGCACAGCCCAACGCGTGGCACAGGTCTGCAGAGCTCACTGCCCAGCGCAGCGCTGCCTGCCACATCCACGGGCAAATACACCGTTCAGAATTTGTAACTCGCAAACACATCACTGGACTAGTTGTTACATTCTGCATATTGAACTTAAAAATCTGTTCCCAACCTTTACCTCCTCACCAGAAGCATGCTGAAGGCTCAGGGAATTTTGACACTGGTAAAAAATGACACTTGTACGTGTATTTCACACACCCACGCATCTGCTTCTCCTTCTCTCTCTGAATCAGTCCCAATCCAGGTAACTTTTATTCCCAGCCACAAACCTGGGATACCAGCATAGCATTAAGCGTTGGGAAGTGGTGACTGATTTCACACTCCTTTCTCTTCTCACAAAGGCTGGAGGCAGTGGCAATGGTCTGAAGGGCAGGAGAGCAGAGGGGTGTGCAGAGGGACCCATCTTCCAGCGTGCTCAGGGTCTAGCAGGGGTACAGGCAGGAGGGGGGCTCAGGGCCAGCTGCCGGCTCTCAAGCAGCAAGTGGCTGCTCGATCCCAGCACATGAGGATAAAGCATCAAAGCCCCAGGTGGGGCAGCTATTGCAGTGCAGAAGCAGCATTTACGGCATTTTTACAGGTAATAAAGGTCATAATTAGTAAATAACCTGAGCTCATACCTATCCCTTAACAACTGGTATAATTTATTGATGTGTCATTTATCACGCGTTGCACAATAATGTTCTTCCTTAACAACACAGTGTCGTTTGTAAGGAAGACACCCATCCAGTTTGAGAAGCCTCCACCATCTGAAAAAAAACTACAGGTACTGCCGGAGAATCAGGACTTCCCAGCAGCAGAGAGACTCCGCTTCACATTTTGATGCCAGGCCAATGTTAAGTGACAGCAGGTTCTTGTGTCCACATGCAACAGCCAACACTGTGACTGCAAGAGATGTTAAGAAAAGACAAGAAAAGGGAAAGAAAGAGGCTGTTCCAGGAGCAGTGAGACACGTGTGTGCTGCTTTTCTGGTGGCTGCTGCAGGGTGAACTCTGACCAGGGCTCTTCCCTGTGTGTGCAAGCAGACAAGCCTCTTCCTAAGCAGAAGGATTTGTCTCATCTAACCAGCCACGCATTTTCACAAAACATACAGGAATTTTTGAGACCTCAAGCCTGCTGTCGAATACAGTTAAAGCTAAACGGCAGGTTCAAAAGCCATTTGGGAGAACAGAAAGACACGCACGTCCACGTCACTTCAGGAGGAGACCCAAGAGCAGGCAACGGCAGGAGAAAAGCCACGTGTGCTGGCTGGGCACGCACGCAAGTGTGCAACACGTGGGACTTGGTGAATTAGGGCCCAAAGGAGAGAGAACCCTGGCCACACTGGGTAGCTGGTAGTTCACATCACCTCACACAAGCTCACTCTCGGTGCATTAGGAACACAAATTCACAGGGAAAGACCTCCTTGCAAAACACAACTGCATCTCTGGAACTCCCTTCAGGAGCACAGCGGCTTCAGCAACATCCAAACGTAAAGGCAAGGAAGATCCTCGCTGTCCATCAGGTTATTATGACTGTAGATTATGTCACTTCTTTGACTCAGTTTCTCCACTTGTAACGCAGGAATATTAATACCTACCTGATAGCCTTGAAGGGTGCTGTAGTATAATTAACAAATATTTGCTTGGTGCTTTGAAGATGACAATCTCTGTGCTAGGGCTGGGCTGTGCTACCTACACGCAAAGCTTTTGCTTTAGAGGTTTGTCTCCACTGCCTGTAAATTCTCCCGTGGGAATTTACAAATATATGTTTTCCTTGTGACATTATCCTTTGCTGGGCTTCAGACAACTCCGTGCATTTTCGTGGTTACTTTTTCAAACTAAAACATACATTTGGGTTTCTGCAATTCTGGGTCCAACACTGGGGCTTGTTTAAAGCAAACACACTGTGTATTTGAAGCAGGAACAATTAGCCACCTTCAGCTTATAAAAATATTGAAGGGGCTTCTTTCCTCTTCCACACAATTTTGACCACATTACTTCAATCTGAAGAGGTTGGAGGAAAACCCAGGAGACGGTCTGGGCACCATAGCCAGCAGAGACTGACCCTTGGTGACCTGACGCTGCCGAAAGCACGCTAACTACGGACACACGGCCTTAGACTGCGCCTTAGTGGGGAAAGGTCCTCACAACTATTGCCACCAGGCTATGAACAAGTACCTACAGCGTGTAGCAGGAACGCTGTGCTAACACAGGACACAAGTGACTCAAGCACCACCGGCACTTCTGAATAGCTGCCATACCCAAAAAAGCCACAAAATCATTCAAGTACCCGGCGGCCAGAGGCACGACATTAAAAATGTTTTATTCCAGCAAAGAGGCACAATGCCCTCAGTCCTGCAGCTTCCTCCCGGCTGCGTGGTGTTAAATGGTCACACTCATAGAATCATGGTATCATTAAGGTTGGAAAAGACCTCAAGGATCATGTCCAACCGTCAACCCAACACCACCCAACCCACTAACCCATGTCCCGAAGCACCACATCGACACGTTTCTTGAACCCCTCCAGGGATGGTGACTCCACCACTGCCCTGGGCAGCCTGTTCCAATGCCTCATTATAATGGTGTTACAGTATTGGTGGATAAGGGAAGAGCAACTGACATAATCTACCTGGGCTAGTGCAAAGCGTTTGGTTTGATGCTGTCCTGCATAACATCCTTGTCTCTACATTGGAGAAACATGGATCTGACAGATGGACGACTTAGTGGATAAGGAACTGGCTGGATGGTTGCACTCAAAGAGTTGTGGTCAATGGCTCAACGCCCAAGTGGAGACTGGTGAGAAGTGGTGTCCCGCAGGGGTCGGTACTGG
>NW_010147926.1:0-26563 GCF_000699245.1 Pterocles gutturalis | reverse complement strand
ATTTGCTGCTTTGTTGTAAGAGCAAGACTGAGTCCATTGTTAGACTCAGCAGGGGTTCAATGTCCATCCTTGATGGCCTTCCTGAGTCCATCGTTAGACTCAGCAGGGGTTTTGTCAGTCCATGGAGTAAGGCTGTCGATGTATTCTTCGCTGTCTTCTTATCTACAACAGGACATCATGAGGCCTCGAGGCTTCGCCTTATCAGAGCCTCATCCATTGAGTCCATTGTTAGTAAGGCCTTTGGTGCATTCCTGGCCATCTTCTTATCTACAACTGGAATGTTTTGAGACACCACGAGTCATTGGAGACAGTCAATTTGCAGTCTCAGCAAAACTGCACGAAATGACTAGTCCTCCACACCAGCCCACTGGCTGCAAGCCCGTGAGATCTCCTAATGCTGCAGCCAGGTTACCGCTGATCCCATGTGTGCTCTTTTCCTATTCTCATCAGTCAATCTGCTTCTCACCTACGTAGCCTCACTACAGAAGTACTCACTGAATATCACAAACACCCAGTTTGGTCAGCTGCAGTTCATTTGAGCTCATGTTTCCTATTTAAAATGCCTGACTGGTTACCTGAAATAACAAAATACTGTTCTCGTTTCTGAGGGCTGAAACCGCTTAAGCAGAGGCTTGAATTGCTATTGAACGCTGCATAACAGACTTTTGTGAAGACAGTTAGCATCATGTATTTTAATTTATTAGTCTCCCAAGGTATGCAAAACCTTTCTGTGACTGTTCAGTAGCCATAAAAATATGTGAAGAAATGCAACTACCCCAAAATTCTGGAACTTCTTTTGGATATAAATGTGTTTCAATTTCTGAAATGTTTATGCAGCTCTAGGACGTTTATTTGCAAAATACAGACTACTTCAGTAGTACCTAGAGTACCTTAACCCTGCCTGAACTTGACTCTAAGTGCTTGTGGAATACAAAAATAAAATCAAATTAAGCCCTATCTTAATTTAAATTTTGTAGCCAAAATTTATGAAGAAAACAAATTTCGGTTGTACCTGTGTACTTGTCGAAGATGAATTTCCAGTTGTTAAATATAAGTGCTTATAGACAAGCTTGTGCACTCAACCAGGGAGAGCAGAGTATCAATATCACCCCTGAGCAGCAGCTCAAATTTCAAATATTCACAGCTTGTAAAGTTGAACTTGTGAAGTTTAATTGACCGGGAATAATTTGAGGACAGAGTGATCTGTATGTGCTTCATAGGCAGAATGCAACTGATTTATCCACTGGAAATTATTTATTCCACTTTAGAAATTATGGGACACTTGCAATGGGGCTGTGAATTTCCTAAAATCGTAACTTTAATTTGCTCACGAACGGTGCATGATCCTCAACCAGAAAAAGAACAGCAATTAGGAACTTGTTTTCATGTAATTCCCTCCATTGCTCTTCCAAGTAGTTCTTAAAATGTCTAACCTGGATGTCAATAAGCATATACCTCCTGCTACAGCCGCACAGTGATTTAGCTATAAAGGAGAAGATTAACAAGGGATTCATGATCCCTTTCGCTTCTATGACTTTTGAGTTCAGAGCAGAATTAGCTTGTGATTCTTGACTTTGCTTTTCTGCTTAGACCAGTGAACTAAATGCTCACTTTTCTTCCTGAACAGACAGAGACTATTTACTGTAGCTTTTTCTGTAAAGCCTTGTCCCTTTGGCAGAGCTGAGAATTTGGCTCATCCAATTTCATTGTCTTTTTTTTCTTTTTTTGTTTTTTGGTTTTTGTAACCTATTGCAAAGCCTTGCTTCTCTGTGTGGTTGTTTAATATTCTGCATCTCTGGTAAAGCCAGGCAGGAATCAGGATCTGGTGGGGAAAGTGCTCCTGGGGAAATGAGACGATCTTCAACCCCCCAAATATTGTGAGTATTGTACTCAAGGATGTAAAAGCTCAGCTAAGTAAATGTTGAGATGAAAGGCAAAAGTAAAGTGAACAGAATTTAGAAGGTAAGTGACATTTCAGTTCTGTTTATAAACTTAAACCTTGGCTTCATTCTAAAATTGCATGTTGTTTATGAATATTACTGTTGGTGGAATTTAAGTCATTTGGAGAAGTCTGCGGTGACTTAGAGAGCCCATACAAAATATTTTGGTGTCATGCATGTAATCTAGCCTGCTCTCCTGGTGTCCAGATTTACCACTTCTGTAAACCTGTTAAATTGATCTACAGTCAGGGTTCCTTCACTAGCCAACACGCCAGGCCACCTCTGGCTGGGTTTGCTAAGGCCCCCGGGTTGGAGAGGCCATCCAGTCACAGAGCGGTCATGCTTGCACATTTGGCATCCCAAATTAGACAATGTCTTTACTCTTAAGCTGCAGCTATCAGGCACCTGGTGAGAACAATATCCTGTAAGGCATCTCTGAACTAGGTAGTGAGCCCAAAGTACAAAACAACCTGAAATGGAACCAGTTCTGATAAGTCTTCACCTCATGCCCAGGTCTAGCTATAGTTAATATATATAAATACATATTGGCTAGAGAACAGATACAGAGTTCAGTGACAGTTAACTGCTTAAAAAATGTCACATCCAGATTCCAGGATTTAGATTTTACAGGAGGGCATCAATGGCAGAGATCATTTCTTTTAAAAGATAAAAATGAAAACTGAGCACATAGCAGTTTCTTTCTGCAGGTCCACCTTGGAGCTAAGTTTTGATCTTCAGGATTTAAGTAGGTAACAATGCTTGTGCCCATTGAACATGGGAACTCAGAAGACCCTAATTAGGAGGCACAGTTATGATGCATGGGTTCCCCTGCCAAGGACCTGGCATCCGTGCCACAGCATTCAGCTCTTGCTTCAATATGATGAATGTTAAGAACCCCTTAATATTAGAAATATTAATTGTTCCATTTCTAGGAAGGTACTGCAAGGCTGTGCACTGTGGGGCTGGGAGCGCTGGGCACAGCTGTCTGCTCTTGGCCTGCCTGACCCTCGAGCTGCTCGCTGCTGGTGTCTCCTCGCCTCCCTTCTCAAACAGTCTGGGATCAGCATTTTAGTCCGTATCACCTGTCTATCAGACACCTTTTTATGTCAGCTTTCCTACAGGTGCAAGCCAAGTGACTGCTGCAAATTATAAGGAATCTTTTGTGCTTTGCCCTATTTTAAAGCCCCTTTTTGTCACTTAACTGTACACGGTCTCCTTCAGTATTTAAGCAATATGGTTTGGGGGCTTTTTTGCTTTAATCCAACTTGTTTGAAGGTTTATCAGTGTTTGTTCCCTGTTGAAATTCTTATCGAGATTTTACAGCTAAGTTCCTTGGTGTAAACTATCCTGAGAAGCTAACATCTGCATTTTCAGATCTGCCTCAAACCCAAAGGGAAAGCATCCTTTGGCCAGACTCTGACCTGATTTATGCTGTTTTAAAATCTCATGCAGCACAGCCCGCTCAAAACCCGACACACCTGATGTGTTTGGGCAGAAGCATAACACTAGCCTGAACAGCAGTGGTCAAACAAAACTGGTGATCTACAGAGAACTTGTCTGAGGGAAATAATAATTTTTTAAAAAAATATTTTACATGATGAGCCTCCTGTTTTGCAGTTCTTTACAGCTTTATGCTGTACATTGAATGAGAGTCCCTCACCAGCTCCTAGACATTTCTTTCACAAGAAAATTGACTGGCCGGAGCGTATTTTTTGCCTGTCACTCCAGGTGAGATTACTCCATTGACTTCTGTAGTTCACTGACAGAAAAACCATCAGAAAGCAGACTTTTATGGGCATTAAGGTTACTAGCAATGTCAACGAGGCAGATTTCTATCTTTTTCATACAGCTCACTGGGGAACATTTCTTTCCATCCATTCCTTGTTTTTTCTTGTGGAGCAGACAAGATTGTGTTCCTTGACGTTGGCCTTGCATCCCAGCAACCGTCCTGCTCCCTGGGCAGAGCAGAAGAGCTGCTGTGCTGATATCTATCCAGCCTGATCTAGGCTTCAGTGGCCACAACCAGTGATTACACAAATATCCTTCTTCTTGCCCACACTGTCTAGAAGTGCTGAGTGATGTACATTCAGTGGTGGCAGCGGCATTTGTACATGTGTTTCATTTTACTCCAGTACCTTCGTTTCCATGGCTACCACAGAAATTGCAGGTTTGCTGTACAAATTGGGAGGAAAGATTCAGAACACCAGTCCATATGCTACAGCCTCCTGAAGCTCATTCTCCTCTCCTGGGCTCAAATGTGCTTCTCTCTGTCAGGAGCTGCAATGTTGGTCTCCATCAGGTACAGCAGGTCTTTGCCACTGCTGGGCTGCGTCTGGGGAAGCTCAGTGCACAGCCCAGATTGCCCCTTTGAGCAGCTCTCGGTTGTCAGGTTTTTGAGCGGGGAAGATGATCTGCATTTTGATGTACAGCCGAAGAGCCGGGGAGGATATTTCCTCCCTAGTGGCTGGTGATTCTGCCACTCCCCAGGTGTAAAGCAAGTGAAGAAAGGCATATTTTAGCATGTGATTGTGGAGCTTTATGCAGACAAGCTGCAGGTAGAACATAAAACCAGCCAGAACAGGTAAAACAAAGGCCACCCAGGCCAGGACCTCTTGTGACTGGAGACTGACAGCAGGTCCGTAGGGAAGATTACAGGAATGCAGAAGCATTGGAAATACTCTCCCTGAGCCCAGGTAGCTGCAGCTCTGCTTTCCTGAGTCAAAGATGGCATCTCTGTGTTTATTTGCTTAGTGAATTTTTTTCTATTAATTTGTCCAGTTGTGTTTGAACTCATATCCAATTTAGCCTCTGCAACAGCCCAGCAATAGGCTTCACAGCTTAACTGTGCACTGGGTGAAGAAATCCCCTTCAGTCAAACCCTTTTCAGCATTATCAGTCCTGGTTAATTTAGTCATTCAACAACCAGGAGCCATTCCGTAACTGTGATTATTGCCCATTTCATGTCCTTTCCACTTCTAGTAAATCCTTTCGGAGAGGGATGGTGACCAGAACAGCTCAGAGTTGTCAAGATGCAGACACATTGTAGATGTTCCCGTTCCTTTCTTAGTAAATCCCAATGTCTGGATGGTTCCTGAGCTCTAGCAGGCACTATCTGTCAGAACACCAAGATTTTGCTCTTCATGGGTAGTTACAGAGAATTGCACAGGGTGGTAATTACAGAAGTAGACTTGTCCCATTGCAGCCTCTAATACTGAAGGAATGTGGTCACAAAGCACACAGACACCGTACCCTGAGATCACCAGGTTCCTTGCAGTGCGTGCTTTATGCCTGGCACATTCAGCCAAGTAAGAAATGTGTTTGTCTGGTGATAATCAAACCAGTAGAGTGTGTTATTACTTTTGAGTGTGTTATTGCAGTTATTAAATAGCTTTCCCAAGGTTTATAAAATAGCTATTTTTCAATAACATTTTGCATCATACCACCATGAAAAAAGAGTTCATGAGGATTTTTTAAAGGTCTGTTAGTAACATACCAATTTAGTTAAGCATTGTAATTTTGTAAATGAACTCAAAAATCATGAATAAAACATGAAATAGATTAAGCAAGATGAATGGAGTGTTGAGAGAAGATCCAAAATCTGTTTTGGCTAATGCTCATAGCATTAATTCTCTAGAACTGCCTTCTTTACACGGTACTTACTGAAACTGCTTCATCCATTCAAGTATCTACACTGTCATGGAAAAGTTTCTTCTACATTTTCATCTTTTACCAACTTGACATTGAAAGAGAGTGACCATATAGGATGACTTCTAAGATACATAATTCTAGTACCTAAAGAAATTTAGCTCTTCCCTGTGAAGTCACACACCATGAGTTTAAGATGGTTGAAGATTTTGTTGACAGATTAGAATAAACTAATTCAGCGATGTTGGAGTTTTAATGTTTTCTTCTTTTCATGGTAGATCTAAGTGTGTCTTTGCAATATTTAATACTTAAACACCTCTTTTAAGTGACATTTTAATCCTGCCTTGGATCACTTGCATTATCCTGTAAGTAACATAATTTCAATTTTAGTTGTCTAGAATATTTTCTTTTGGCCCTTATGATATTGTTCTTTGGGTTTTTACTTCATTTTGTGTATTCTGACTAAATCTGTTGAAACTGAACAATACCATGGACTATCTTTAGCAGTCTGACAAAATATCACATCGACCTTGCTAAGGAGCAAGGATATCCATTGTGTTTCCCAAGATTAAGAGCATCACCACATTTACTCACTAGCATTACTGCTCCCTCCCCTAATAATGTATTTTGTGAATTTGTCCTCCAAGTTTAATGGAGGACAGTGCTCGCAATCTGGAAAATTTGGCAACATTACTCACTGTAAAAAGCCTATTTACATATATTAAATATGCCTTGCTAAAGTCTGACAGCTAGACAGCCCTGAACATCCTATCAGCACCGAACCTCTCAGGTGCCCACACAGCACTCGGCATGCCTTTGCTGTTTGGCTAGGTTAATTTACGCAGCTGAGTCAGCTAATAATCGCTGCAAAGAAAACAGATCCAGATGTTTACCGTAAAGCACCGAGTACTTTGGACAGAGCCATTTACCATCCCTGCAGAAAATAATAAAGCATCGAGTCAGGCAAAAGACCCATCTCCTACAATAATCTGTCTCTGGCCCATAGCAAATGACAGGTGAACAGCATAAAGACAGGGCAAGGATATGGTGATACTACTGGAAATACTCTCCCAATCTTCAGTCATCTGCAGCATAAATATTTCCTAAACCAGTGGTGGTGCCTGTTTTGAAGAGCCTTGACGGTGTTTTCTTCCACTGATTTTCCAGTAAGTTTTGAATCCCTATAAACATTTGCATTTACAGCCTCCTGTGGCAAGGATTTCCAATGATGTTGCAAGGATCTTCTGCCAGTTTATCCTGGTTGTCCGCCTGAAGCGCTGGCTCTAGAAGAGGGATTACATGGTGGAAGGTGTAGAGAAACTCTTGCTGAACTCTTCTAGGCTTCTTTCAGAGGCACATAAAGGAGATGTCCACACAGCAAGCCTTCCAAGCAGGAGTACCTCATGTTCAGTGAGCAAACTGTAGCTGGGGAGCAAAAAACAAGGTTTTGGATAAGCTCTAGTTTCCTCACTACATTTTCTCTCTTCCGTGCGTTTGCAGCTTAGTCTGCTTTAAAAATCAGCACGCTTGTGGTGCTGTTTGAAACAACTCATCCACCTTTGAAAAAATGATGTGAATGTTCAGGTAGGGCTGGATAGAGTACAATGAGTAAGAAAATTCAGAGCAGTTATAAAATCCCAGTGTGCTTCAGGTAGTTGTGCTGTGGGACTGACCCACTGCTTTATGCAAAATCCTCTTTGGACACTTGTAGTTTCTCCAGCAGTTGTCACTCTCCACAGCAACTCCTGCTGGCACTACTCCTGCATGTTGATCCCTGTTACAACTTACCGATGTTACATCTGCCCCATTCTGTACTCTGATTAAATTAGAATCCCATTAACTACAGTTGGCTGTCAGACAAACGAAATGTCTGAGCTTATTTTCAATATAAGAGATGCCCTCTGCTCTGCTGCACGGCAGAAAATTTCCAAAGAGTGATAAGGCTGCACTTTTGATGGGATTCCTACATTTCTCCAAGGATTTGTTGAAAATGTGGCCGCTTGGTAGTTGAATATTAGGTTATTAAATTGCACAGTGCAGTGTCGATGTATTGGCTACAACAAAGTCCTTCCTGAAGACCTGTCCGCTCCCTTGCACTCCTTGAGAGCAGTCCTTTCACAGCAGCAGGCAGCAGCTGCCCACCAGTGATGCCACAGCTGCAGGAGGACCTGAAGAAAGCCACCTCTTCAGTCCATTAGCACAATCACGCCAATGGAAACTGTCCTATTTCAGGATAAATGACAAACCAAGTCTGGCAGTCCTTTGAGAAGTACTGACAAAACCTGAATTTAATGCACTCTGTGGTTTTCTTCTTTTTGTTGAAAGAGCAGGATAGTAGAGCATTTATCTCAAGGACCATATGCTGAATATTCTCTTTGGAGTTTCTAATAAAGCCCATGGGCCCTGCCACAGCGTTCAAAGTGTTCCTTACATGTGGCACTCTTACCTTTGTATCTGGTCATGTTCCTATAGGGATTACAAATCCTTACTCATCAAACAGTATTTTAAATGTAACATGATTTGCTGTTTCATGTTAAAGATATTTGGTGAATCATCAAATGCTCTGCTTACTTTCTATTGTGTTAATATTTGCTATTTTCCTTTAGAAGGCAGTCTGTCTTCCCTTGAAATCAGATTGCTTAACCGCTTAAAGTCTTTTAAACAGTGTGCACCCATTTTGTTCTCTTGGACCATTTTATGCTTTCCACTAAGTAGTAATAAAATAAAACTAAAATACAAGATTTTTTTTTTAAATCTTCACTACTTAACTGTGCATCCTTCAGGCTGGGCTCAGCTAATCTCTAGATTTCAGCGTCAAATATTATGGAATTTATCTGTAAAACTCATTGGTACTGCACAACACTCTCACTTGAAAAAATCTTCAAACCAAAACCTTTTTGTACAAGGTACATTCATTTTCTGCTGTCAAAGGAAAAAAAAAATAGCTTCAGACCACTAAGCAGCTGCAACCTTTTCTGTAGACCTTATTTATCTGATATTAGCTGAATTGTATATTGCATTTTATGGAAACAGAAAGAAATCCTTGCTCTAAAGCAGGTGTCTGCAATGCCTGTAAATGTCAGTCATATCTCTCCAGATCAAAAATTAATTGTGCACCCACCATGAGAAAGTGAGCAGGTTGATGCACTTATAATATTGTGCTCTGTCAGGTTATTAGGTTTTCACCTCAGGAAATTCAGCTGCAAATGTCATGTAACCTACCTTAGCTGGTCACTCTGGAGCATGTATGCAATATACACAAGAAGTTAATAAAAATACATCAGGCACCCCCCACTGACAGCTATTTAATTACCAACTGTTTGCTGCCCACATAGAGGAACAGCGTGTTGTCCCCTTGGGTGCTTCATTAGTACCATCCAATTTTGGCTGTGTGGAGGTTTATTTTGTGGTCAGTCCTTTGAAAACAGAGAAATAAAATATAATAATATAACCTTTAGTGTTATAACTATCAGAGTAGCAAATATTGCTCTACTGGAACCAGACCTTCTAGCCTGGCTTTCACATGCTTATAGTTTCTTTTGTTGTTGTTATTTCAACTTATTTTGAGGATAAGAAGTAAATTTTTTTTAAAAAATCAGGTTGTCTTATTCTTCAACAGTGTTATGCCCAGAGCTTTGAGCCACTCTCACGACAGATCTGCAGGGGATTCTAGGCATGCTCAAAGGATTAACCCCTCTCCTTTCATTCACAGCACAGCTCACCAATTTATGTTGTCCCTCAGTCAACCCAAAGGTTAGTGAGCACCAATGAGCCTTCCAGCAATGCAGTGCTTGCATCTGAAATTGATGGGAGAGCATCAGCTGTGATGCTGTCCTTCCTTCTCCTCTCTTAATGTAGAGCTCTGTGCTGGCCAGTGGCATTCAAATAACCAGATCCCATGCTATGTTCAGAAAGAATGAGATTAAAGTGAGGGACTCAAAAAAGTCTCATTGGAGCATCTAATAGATTCTTGGGCCTCTTCTGCCATCGCATTTTTTAGTTTTCCTTGCTCAGCATGATGATCACAAGAGCTCCTGGATTTATATACTGGAAGGGGATTAACGCATGCACAACACTGTATTTCAGAAGGTGCAATTTATGTTTATCTTCCTCCCGCTGCTAGTCCCATCTATCGATTTCCAGCTGCTGCCTTTTCACCTAAGCCTTGCTGCAGAGGGAGATTCAGTCAAAAAAAAAAAAAAAAAAAAAAAAAAAAAAAAGAAGGTCCAAACCTGTTCCTTTAGGAATGGCTCAAGGTTTTAAAATCTTTTTCAGAAGCAGGGCTGTGGCTCTGTGCTGGAGCCATGATCATTAATTCCACCTGGTCAGCCTTGTTTTTCACATCCTGGTTGCTTAATAAGGATGGCAGCCCTGAGCAACCTGGGCACTTTGTCCCTGGGGATGAGTCTGTTCTAAGCTGTATATTTAGACTAAGTTTTGCTGGAAAGGAACTGGGTGGGGAGTAATGTATTTGTTTTCCAAGACACGTCTGTATGCCACTGCAATACCTGCTAACTGCTGAGCTCCAGCTCCAGATTTTTTTCTGCTTTTTACTGAGCAGTTGACCCTTCATTTCTGTTGCATCAAATTGTTCACTAGGTAGACGCTATGTGCTGTCAGCCAGTCCAGGTCACCAACAGCTTCAGCTGGTTTTACAAACTCTTTTATCTTGCCATATTTCTAGCCAAGCCCTGGGAACAGTCGTGGTATTTTGTTGTGGTCAAAGCACAGTAAGCTCAGGCTTTGCAACTCTATGGAGAGGCTTTGCTGTCAGCGACTAATTCTTTTAGAACTTTATTTCCAGAGGCTCTATGACCAGTTTCAGTGCTCTCTTGGAAGCTGCAGCCATCCGAGCTGGAGAAGGCTCGGGTGGGTATCCCTTTCTGCAGCTGTGTCCCCTTTCCAAGTCTGGTGAAAGACTGATTCCAACACTGATGCTCAAACTGTGAAG
This sequence comes from Pterocles gutturalis, assembly GCF_000699245.1. Classification (NCBI taxonomy): domain Eukaryota; kingdom Metazoa; phylum Chordata; class Aves; order Pterocliformes; family Pteroclidae; genus Pterocles; species Pterocles gutturalis. The sequence goes on along the minus strand of NW_010147926.1, from coordinate 16,027 downwards.
AGGAAGCTGTCTGCTGAGCTAGCTCCAGCACGCAGAAAATGTCCTTTGGAAATAATCATGTTTGGGATCACTGCTGTATAACCTTTGGGTCTTGTTGAGCTATTTCACGGTTCAGAAATGTACGGTACAGACGACGCTGTAGCACTGTTGGTTCCATGCTTTTCTCCTGCTTGATTTTACTCAAGATTGCTTAACAGAAGTGATTATTTGGCTGGCTTATTCCCTCAGCTAATTTAGATTCCGGATGTGCCAAATGCTAAGTATTCACTTTTTTTAAAATTCTGTTTGGTGAGTGTTCTAGACCCAGTGCTGATATGCATATATAGCAGTAATTAAGTAGGGATCATGAAGGAAATTTATTTGTATAATCCAGAGAAAAGTTATTAAGAAGCCTTTTTATATGCTGCTTTTTTATTAAGAATGTGATTCATCAAAGCAAAGTGTTTGTGGGAAGGTACACATTTTCAAGAATGATTTCTTGAATCCAATTCTGATTAAACCTAGAGAGCTGGATCAACCTCCTGAGTAACCAGCTCTTGGTATTTAACATAAAAGTCTCAGGTTCAATTTCCTCTTTAAGATCAGCAGACCAGGAACACGAATCCATATTCTTTGCACACAAAATATGCTCTAATCATCTTGTGGCTGCTGGGGAGATGCCAGCCTTTGACAATCTTATTTTGCATAGACTATTTTGGAAGAATTTGTGCTATTCCTAATGCAGATTGGGGCAAAAATGTTCGCAAGTCTCAAATATTTGTGCAGAGGGAAGCATTTTCCTGCCCTGCTGTAGTGCAGACTTTACAGTGGATAAATTTTATGTACAGATATTGCAATGGTATTTGCAAACTCTAAAATACAAATCCTTATGTTTCTTTATTTCATACTTTCACACCCCAAGCCTCGTCTTTTCCACAGCTGTTAAAGAAAAGCTTTGCTTGTTACTGCAGCAGGAACAACTAAATCTTCTAATAAGGTCTAAAAATCACCCATACAGAGCTCCAAGAACCAGGTTGAAAAGTTAATTGCACCTTCTAGGCTCAAATGTAGCATTATTGGTTAGGAACACTTCTGTAAAAGGAAGACTTTTTTTCCATACTTGAAGCTTTATTGCCCAGATAGACAGATTGGCTTTTAAAAATCAGTGGCTTTGAACACCACTTATCAGTATAACTTCATTATCTGAGTTAATCTTGGCTTGTAGCAAATAAGAAAGGTATATCCAGTATTATGTTCTTAGAAGTATTTCCAGTCTTACTTTGCCAAAACACTGTGGTTTTAGTGGCTTGAAATCTTGTTTTAATCTTGTTGCAATTGAGATGGGAAGAATACAATCTCTAATCCTTTTGCTATAGCTACTAAAGTGCCAGCACAGTACTTTAAAAATTTTCTTATACCTGAGGTTATTACTGGCATCTATATACTAAAGGAATAGAATATGTATACCTTATAGATGTCATTAGTCACCTACCTTTTTTTTCAGTCTTTCATGATGAAAGATAATTCTAACTTTCTTTTCTGCCTCTTTTCCCAAATTCAACCTGGCAGGCAAAGGTTCACCACAGGAAGTAATGCCAAGTGCTTTCTCTGGGGCTCCCTTTGCCTTGGCTGCTGACTTACAACTTTTTTCCCCTAGTTTAAGGCCTGATTGGAAAAAAAGCCCTTCATTTGTAGTTCACTAAATTTAAGAAGTAGAAAAAGGCAATTTAGGACGAAAAGCACTATCCAAACCAAGCCATTAAATTTTACTGATTTAAGAAGTTGCAGCGTCTTTTTGAGATATTTGCTCTATTATAGTCCTTGTAGAGGAGACAAACAGTTTAGTTAAGCCAGCTGTCAGGTTTAGTGGAGCTGAGCAGTTTATTACTCTCCCTGCCCAGTGGCACGCTGGTAACTTCACAGCTCTGCTGCAGATCATGTATAAATGGTACCTTGTTAAAGTGTTACCCTCACAACTAGAGACATTAACATTTCTCAGTGCCTGGCGTGTTTCCTAAAAGTTTACAACACCCAGTTCAACTACTCACATAAAAATTAGCACAAGGATATTGGCACAGCTGCTGATATAGTGAGTTAGAAACTCTAAGAAACAGTCAGACGTGGTTACACTCTGCGTCCTAGTTACTTTTATTCGTTCCCACTAAATACTCTAACTGTAGATATAGAGATCTTCATTTGAGCTTTTTAATCAAGAAGGTCATGAAAGCAGCCACAATGATTTACTCTTGACTGTGAAGGGGAGCAAACACCTGTGCTTTCCAGATGTCCATCTACTTGGTGACTGTGACAGAGCCTCCACAGACAACATTACGTTCTCCACAGCCTTTTTCCATGAGAAATACAGCCTCTCTTGAAGGCCCTTTCCTAAGCAAGCACAGGCCAGTGAACTCTGTAGCAAGAGTCAAAATTGCCACTTCCTAGGATAGTCATGAATATTAAATCACACTCTAAAATCATTACATGGAAGTTACCCTGCCTTGCGAAGTAAATGAGTTTTTCCTCTGTATTCAATCTCTTTGGGTGAAATAGATTTGTAGCAGTGTTTTGGTTTTGTTAATACCAAAGAGTCAACACAGGTCAGTGAGCAAACTGAATTGTCATCTGTCTGCATGAAACAGAATTGCTGGCTACGTCTTAATCGGTGGCAAGCCTGGGGAGTCAGAAAAACTCTTCTCAGCCCAGCCCACTGTCTGTGCTGCACGGGCAAAGGGCCTTCCTGGGTGCTGGTACGAAACATGCTCACAGCAAACAGCTCCTCGGGAATAGCCACTGCTCCCTGGCTTGTCCAAGCCTTGTAGAACCACTTTGCACAGTGAAAGGAAATATTTTTTTTCACTTTTATGTTCTCTAACAGACATCAAAAGTGATTTCCTGAGATTAGTGCAGTATAAAATTTTAACTTGCTTTGTATAGCTTCACTCTTTCTAGACAGGAAGGTTTTTTCTCCTGTGTAGTGTGATGTGCTTCAGCAAAAGCAATCTTATTCTTTTATCAGTGCAGCTTAGGATGGGCATAATATTTACAAATGATGCCATGAACAAGTTATGCAAATCACCCAAATGAGAACCAGTAGGCTTTTATATCCTGCCAAACAATTGTGTATTGTAGAAATGCCACGTTTTACAGTCAATTTGAGAAACATTTTAGAGACTTTAAAACATTAGTGCCCTATTTTTCATAGTGCTCAACATATAGAACAGGATTCGTTGGTACCCTGAGTCCAACAATACAACCTTTGGAATACGAAGGAAAAAATAACTGTAATAGATTTTAGAAACCTAAGTGACTTTGAAAAGCTTCTTGGAACTTCATAATACTGTCAATTTTTTAAAGATCTTGTCTAAAATTGAAAACCTGTATGACTGTGAAGAGGCAATCTGTGCCTTTCTACTAGTATAAAAATACCATTTCTTAGTGCATGTAAATGAGCCATTATAAAATAAATCAGCAAAAAGTAATGGATTCTCTTAACGTATTAAGCTCTCCGAAGGGCTCATCTACACTGCAGAATTTACTAGTGTCTGAACTGAGCTAAGTATCAGTCACTGCATGGCCACATTAACTGTGATTTTTAACGTTGTTTCACGTTCCTTCTGGCAGTGTCCTGAAGTGCATCAATTTTAGGAGGTTCTACCCATAGCAGGGTTCCTGGGAACCATATACCCAAGGGAGATTTGCAAGACCCCCCTTTCCTACTTCACTGTGGGGTTCCTAGTGAAAGACCTGCAGAGCCAATTCAGCCTGTCGGCTTCTACACTACTGCTAGCTCATTTTTGAGTGACTTATGTAAATTTGAAGACACTACTGAATTATTTGTAAGCTTTTATTTTTCCAGCTCACAAGGGGCATGTGGATTCTTGGATTAAAAAAATACCACAAGTTTTCCCTTAGAAAGAAAATTGCTAATCACAGTAGTAATCCACACAACTGTCCTCCCCAAGTCAAAGGAGGAAACAAAGGAACATCTTGGGGGAAAATGAACAGCAGTAAATATTGAACTGATGGGTAACGGCAAATTTATGGTAACTACAAAATAATAACTTAAAAAAATATATTTCCATTTTTTTTCAAGCAAAAAATGTTTTTATGCCAGGGTAAATCTGAAATCCTTACAACAGCTTTCTATCTTCCCAGTAAAGAGCTAGTAGAAAGGGCTTATGTTTTTAAAGGTCTTCTAAGTCTTCCTCTTCCTGCCAGACTTTACTTAAAAGATTACAGATTATGATACGTCTTTTCTGGTGTTTCACTCAAGCTTGTGTACTGAGCCCAATGCCCTTGCTGCGTGTCAGGCTGGCGATGTGTGTCTTTGTTTCAGCAGTGAACTGAATCTGCTGGATAAGGGCAGAGTTGGTGATTTTCTAAGCTTGTTTTCCAGTAAGTCATTTTTGTTAAGGCACACAGTAGTTTTGTTTTGATTGAAGCCATGACAGCAGCACCTGCACAGAGCTTCTGGGCTGGGCAACGCCCCGGCCGGGCCCTGCCAGCAGTGGGGACAAGGGGAGGGCAAGAGGGGACATTGAGAGGTAAAAAGAAATGTATACGGTTAGGTATGAGGTGGAGAAGAGGGGTGAGGGACATCTGTTTAAGCGATAAAACCGGTATGAGGAAAATCATGGCGGGGGCCGGGCAGGAGGCAGCCTTCTTGGCCGTGCGGGCCTGGGGGCATCCCCTGGCACCTGCTGGGACCAGAGCCCAGCTCTTTCCAGAGCCTTCTCCACAGCACAGGCTCCTCCACACCACCTGCCATCTCTGGCAGCCTCCTCTGCTCGGCAGAGCCACAGCGGGTAACGAGGCACCACGAGGAGATGTCTGCAGGGAGCAGCCCCACTGAGGGCATTGCGGTCAAAGCACTTCCCTTCAGCTTGGGGCACTGGCAGGATTGGTGAGGCCTGGAAAGGTGAGATGCTGCTGGTGTTTCAGTTTTCCTAGTTTAATTGAGATGTGAAAGTGACTGGGTTTTGCTCCGGGAGGGGAGTACAGCCCCGAGGACTGCTGGCTGCATGGGCCTCGCAGGACCTGTGCAGCCAGCCGTTGCTGGTCGTTGTTGTGACAACGTGCCTTCGGAACGATTTCTTTCTACACAAAATGAGTTCAGTATCATGTGCTACCACACAAAGATATTAAAAATCGTACCTCCCTGTACCCCAAGGGGTGGCAGGGCCTCTCTAGCACTCAGAAAACGCACTCTCCCATGGCTGCCCAGGGTGAGGGGTGTCCCCGGTCCAGCCTGACGCCGCGTGCACCGCCTCCTGTCCTCGCTGCCAGCAACAGCGACGCCTTTGCAGGAACTCAGTTTGTTAGGTCTCAGTGTTGGGACTGAACGAAAGCATTCCCACCTCTGTCAAGGGCCCTACAAGTTTTTGGAATTGAGAAAGTAACTACTATACTGAGTTCCACTGGCAGTTATATTATGAGCTATTTCACCGGTGCTGTGGCATGTGCAATATATATTGCGCGTGTTCCGGAGATAGGAAGGGATGATGAATGGGTTATATGTGGCCTGCTTTCTCCTTCTGTTCATAAGTGACTGATAAAGCTGACAAATAACTAGATTAAGTAAACAGAGCCTACATAACTCATTCAAAGTGAATAACTCTTTACAAATTATCAATTGTTATCTGCAAAATTTTCAATTAGGACTGATGGATCCCATTCCTGTGTAGAAATAATGAGCCAGTGATTATGTGTATCAGGTACATAAACAATAAAATTGGCCATCTGACAATGCTCATCCTCAGGACAGGAACTGGGAGAAACAGGAGAGAAAAAAATGCTCTTTGGACCAAGTGCCACAATTTTTGACTCCAGCAAAGAACAAGAATCTGAATACAATAGAGGCTTCAGGATTTGGCTCCTAAATGCAATCAGAATAATTTATAGGCTCTTTTAGAAGCTATTGTAACTAGTTACTACTCGAGGACCAATTTCCATCTCGTTCTCATGAGTAGTGTTTGCAGAAGATGTAGAATGTGTATCTTCTTATTAGAACAGGAAGAAATGCATGCTAATATAATATAGCTTCATTTCATAATTCACTGTAGGATGAGAATGGGATTTCAGAGCTGTTGATGTTCTAATCCCATGTTTCTTTGTCCAAAGTAAAAAGCTGCCTACAAACTATGTTAAGTTAAACAGATATAGTTCATCAATGACTGTGTCATATTTGTACCACATGTTTAAGGTGGGGGATGGTTTATGCTCGGCTCTGTATGATCAAGTGCTTGCTTTTAATTTAGTGAGTCGTCTCTGCAACATCCTGATAACAAAACATGGCTTCAGATTCCTAAGATAACATTGAGTGCCAATTGCACATCAGAGAGAAAATAACTTGGCTTGCAATAGCCTAGATTGATCCACAAAGTAAGAGGTTATAAACTGTAATGGAAGTGCTGACACAACCAAATGAGATAATACACTCCAGTACAGCTCTCAGCGCCGATGGAACACGCAGCTCTGAAGTGTCTCCATGTGGCCTGACCACTCGTGCTGGAGTAGAGCTATCAACGCAGGGGAATTGAAGTGATGCATGAGAGCTCAGTGGGCCTGGGTGCTCTCCCTCTTGGGGGTTTGGCACCCTCTGCTGTCCAGTTTTTGAACAGAAAAAAAGAAAATCGGGACTATACAGGTGACATAAAAAAGCACAAGGCAATTCTTAAATTAGCAATTTTGGTAACCAGACCCTCTCACTCTTTCTTGCTGCAGCAAACTATGAATGTTTTTTTAAAAAATATTTTCATTGCTTCATAGTAGTAATTGCACTGGCTCTGCTTCTCATAAATAAGATGACCAAGATAGCTAAGATATTTCACTTTTGGAAATAGCTTTGGCTTTCTGCTAAAACAACCATGATCTTCTAAACAGGCTGCAGCTCTTCACATTCAGTCTCAACAGAAAATAAAAATGGAGGAAGACCAGAAGGCAGCACTGTCATGATTTGCATATTGTCTCTGAAAACAAACATCGGATAGTGGCAACTGAAAACCAGTTTTTTGTCAGGCTCTTGCTGCAAGTGTTGTGTTCAAGTCAAAGAAAGAAAACATGACCTTGCAGAAAAATAACCCTCACTCCAGCATATATATGAAAAAAAAGAAAACAGATAGGAAACCGTTATTTTAAAAAGGACACAGAATTAGATAGAAACCTGAATGGTGGGAAAAAGCTAAATCCTTGAGATCTCCAGTGAGTGGAAGCCATGGTACCTAGTGCTGTCTGCACACGGGGCAGTCTGTTGCTGAGCTATATATTCAACCACAGATTGGTTTCCCCAAGCATCAACCAAGACATTGTTTTTATTGATTTATTTTGCTATCTTCCCACTGCAGTGATAGGATGACAAAAAAACCACCTGTGGGTATCCTAATATATCTAATGCCAGCAGATTTTCAGGTTGAATAAAAACAATAAATCTTTCTAGGCACAAAGGGGAAACCATGAGGTAAGTTAATCTGGGAAACTACAGAGCATGATTTAGGAATATTGGGTTTGCTAGAATGGACCAGACTGGTCCTCTTGGTTTACTTTCCTCTCTCCAGAGATAGCTGCTAATGGATGATACACAAGAAGACAAAATAAGCCCCAAAATAGTTAACTGTTCAATGATATTTCAAGGGACTGGCCTGCTTTCTGACAGGTCTGATTCTCACTGTATTGTGCACATTGCCAGTGCTCCAAAAAATTAGGTGGATTTCTTAAATTTGTTAAAGAACCCAGCTATAATGCAGATGCTTGCGGCTTTGCTGAGGACTGCATCCATTGTGGGATGCAGCCTGTATTTTTCCCTATGGCAGTACAGTTAGATTTGTCATACAACTTCCCATTAAATTAAGGGAGAAAATTCATAAACATGTAAAACTGTTCAATTGCTTAATATAGTCACAAATCAAGGCTAAAACAGTAGCTAGTCAAAGAAGGTGTAAAGCCTAGAACATCAGAAAACAAAGTTCTCTTTCTCCGCAGTTCTTCCAGTGGGTTTTCCTGTCTCCTCACTTCCATGAACAGGCTGAACTTGTCTTGTGAGGTGCTCCTGAAAATGCATATTAAGCCCTCATGCTAACATACACCTTCTCAGTTCTAATCTACTTCAAACAAGTAATTTTACACTCTTGTGAGATTTCTACTAGTAAAAGCCTCCAGAGTAACACAACTCTGAAACTGTATGACTCTGCTCTCCCCTAAACAGGTACCGCATGGGTGCAATGGGTGAAGTTCCTACAAGCGCTGCTTTGCTAACCTATCTCAGCCCTGACTCCTTCTCAGAGGTGCATCTGGCAATGTTACTTTTTGCTTTATAGGTATTTCAGCTCCTGGTTTCTGCATCTTATTTCTGTGCCTAAATTTTGATTCTCACCTCAGGAATCTAAGCATTTTTCTTAACCCTGATCGCAGACTTTTGATAATGAGTCTACAAGATGATATATACACAAGTACTGCTATTTATGTAGCTCAAGAATGCAGTTTTGCATGATCTGGCAAATGATCTAATATGCTTCTTTAGATTGCTTAAAGGAACATAAATAAAGGCTCATAAATATCTGCTTTAATCTATGCCCCTGAAACCCCAAATAATATTGGTGCTGGCTGCCTTTGTAGACTCAAGGCAGTAATACACACATGCCAACTTCAGACCTGCACCCTTCTCAGACACAGGAAAAAAATCAAATTGAAGATACAAGGGCTCACAAGGTATTTCAAAGGAAGCCAATAAAGGAGAAAAGCTAGAAAGTGACACTCACCAATAACAGGATTCTTAAAGCCTCAAATTCAATAAACCCACAAACCAAAAGAAATTAAGCAGGCTTTGACGCTTCAGGATGGTATGCTATGGGATTTTAACAAGATTCATAGGTATTAAAAAGTGATGGCATAAATTGGTTATTTAAAGTCAATATTGATTTGTTGCCATAGTCTGCATATCAACAATTGCACTTGAGTGTCCATTTACTTTGCTCAGAAATAAATATTCCTGCCCAGCTGCATGTGCTAGTTGGAAGGGAATCAGTTTTCACCACTGGCAAAGGGACAGGTTGTTATCTCGAGCCACATGGTTCATTGATTTATCAGTGGTGGTGTAAATACTGAAATTTGTAGGGATGCTGTCAAGATCATTTATTTAAAAGCTTTTTTTAGAAGAGGGATGATAGCACATTCCCAGATAAGAATGCGAGAGGCTTTCCAAGTATTTGGACTTATTGGTTGGTTGAGGTAAATTATCTCCATTTGATATTTCTGGCTGGCAGAGTTAATTTATTTGTACAAAAGTATTTAATGATGCAGGGAGATTGTTATTGGTGGTTTAATCATTGTTTTGATCAGAGCTTCTGTATGGGTGGTAGTACTCTTAATAAGATAATCATGCTTTTTCATCTGTTAATGAGTCTTTGGAGTATTCCCAACATAGTTTTAAGTCTTAGTTGTTTTCCTGCTCTTAGTTGAATTTCTGTGTTTCATTTGGCTTGCATAAGGAAACGAGATAGGCTGCTTTACTGCTGTTTATCATCTGTCTTCCTAATCTGGTTTTCCTGGGCTGATCAGGATTTTCCAAAATTACATAAATATTTCTAATCTGGGGGGGAAAAAATCACTTTGCCCATAAATTGAAACAAACAAATTGGGTATTTGTTCTTAGATAAATTACAATATTATTTTTGCACAATCTCATTGTGGTATCTAAACTTTATCATTAAAAAGCATGTTGTCTGCCTCTCTTTTCCATCTCTATCTCTTAAAAAAAAAACCCAAAACATTCCCTGTATTTCCTCCTGCCAATGCTTGATAATCGGTATTGGCAAGATCATAGTCAAATACAGTGAAATACTGACAATAGAGGCAGTACCTGAAAGTTAATCTTAGCAAGGGTGTGCCCTTACTGAAGTCGAGGGTCCTTCAGTATTGGGTGTTGATGGTAACTTGTACAGATGTTAAGTTGAGCTGTATGAGAAGCTGGAAAATGGTTAGAGATGTTAAGAGGAAAACCATAAAAGAGCAAAGTTAATATAAATAGAAGAGCTTTGTTTTCCTATAGAGATGAATATTCTAGTTCTCATAGTGTCTTCATACAGCGTATTTATATACTCAGCTTTTCACTGCTTTGTGACCGTACTTGCTTTCCCTCCATTTCATTTTTTATTCTGAGTTTATTGGGCCTGGATCTTACTGCTTTGAAGTCAATATAGGTTCTGTTACAGTAGTGTGCACACAGAGAGGGCCCACACTCCAGAAGTGTAAGAGCCGTGGGGGAGATGAAGAAGCAAGTGGTGTCCAAATGCTCACGCATGCTGCCTGCCACAAGCACAAGTAGTATTTCAGTCCTCTACTGTATTCATACAGGTGCATTCTACAAAAATGGTACGGAGAGAAGATGATAGGAAATTCCTCCTTCTCCTCTGGAATGTTCTCCTCTTGACGCCATGGAAAAAGAAATGAAAACACTGACGCATGGACTAGAATGTGATCCTTCCCCTTCATTTGCCTGTTGTGCTAACATCACTTGTTGACTGAACATCTCACAGAACCTGGTGGAACTATAAACCCTACAGAAGTCCAGAGGGAACATCACTCAGTGAAATCTGACCCTGTTTAATCAGTCTATAATTAAACACAAATCAAGAAAGCAAACTCAAGGAGTTAATGAGAAGTACAATCTGATCGTAATATTAGAATCCAAATCTATCCAGCCACTCCAGGAAGCCTGACTTTATTGTGAAATGAAACAAATCTGTTCTATAACATACAATTCTTACAGCAAAAAAACCATTTTAATAATTTCTTCATTAGCTAATGAACTTTAGTTTCATGTGAGAGCAGCACAGGCTTAACCACACCTTGTGAGTGGCTGCCAGAGGGGTTGAACAAAACTTCTGGATACCAATGGCTATTCTTAGGCAGGTTTTAATGCTTCGGATTAGCTCACTCTACAGCACAGCCACCTGCCCTACTCTGCACATGGAGTTTGTGCTGTGATAACTAAGAGCATCTTTGTATTACCACAGCCAGTGAGCATTTTGTAGCAGCTCACACATTCATTAGATAACTAGCGGCACTCTCAGAGCTGTTAAACACAGGCGATATTTGTGCAGTACTTGAGTGACATGACCATCTTCGTACCTGCACAACTTCAAAAGCATCAGGTCCAATTGCTGAAGAATGTTTTGCCTTTGACGAGAAACAAATCCCACTGCACGCCAGCATGCACTCAAAGTATGAAGCAAACAACTGCCGTTTGTGCTGTAACGTGCTGAAAACATTGCGTGGGCTTGGGGTTTAGAGCCACCTGCGCTAGCAGAGGACTTTGGTACTAAAGGAAGTGCTCCCAGTCCAGCTTTACCTTCAGACCTGGGTGATGGCTTTTTGTTAGGTCATTGTTAGGACGCTTTGGGACTGCCTCACTGTTTCTTATGTTGGAGTGTTTCACCATCTCAAAGAGCTTCCAGAGGCAGCAGGAGATGGAAGGAGGCCCAGTAACATTCTGGAGATTAATTACCACAAAAACAAAAACAAACAAATGAAAAAAAAAAAAAAGACTGGAAGGATCTAGTGTGGAGGAACAGGGCTTGCTATATCTTCTTGTATTTTATCAGGTATCACAGATCTGCAGAGTTAGCAATAATTTCCTATTCGGTACTCATAGTGACCTGCAGAAAGGGCATCAACCACACCTGTCTGTAAGTAACTTGGGAAAACTGCAAAGTTACTTACAGTTTCTTCCCCCAGCTCTCCCAGGCTTTTGCTTGAGTTTTTCCCTCTCCGTTGTGACCTGTATAATGTGCCTTACACACACAAAGTCTTCAACTGTTTAACTATGAAAAGCAGACAAGTATCCTGACATCCAGTCACAGGAAGGATAAGGAGCGACCAGGGGAAGGTGTAGGATGGCATGGCACTGCTTTCTGTGGCCAGTAGCTCTTAATAGGGGCAACACCATAATGAAACTTCTAAAGATAGCTTCAAAGTGCCCCCTTCTGCTGGTAGCCTGGAGGGAGAAAATATTTATACATGCCCCTTTGCAGAATAGCATTTAAGCTATGTGAAAGGTTATGTGCTTTTATGGCCACATGTGTGCAGGAGGATTTCAAATAAGGGGCAGGATTCCAGATCTGAAATACTGGACACTCGTAAGGCTCAGCTGGAGGCTTGTATCACTTCATCAGTGACTCGTTTCCTTTAAGGGTGAAGGGTTAAACGTTCTGCCATTATTCAAGAAAAGTTGTGAAGGAGTCTACTTTGTGTCAGTTATCTCCATTAATAATTACCATATGAACCTGGGAAACCGAGCTAACACTGGACCTCATATATAGGGAGCCGTTGCACAAGTACAGATTAAAGCAAAACCTTTCTGAAGAGCTAAGTCTAAATAGGCTAAACAAAGGGCAGGGGAAATTACATGTATGTAAAGTGAACAGCATCATGGCCGGTAAAAGCCAGGTTTCCTTGATGAACTTGTTTTCCTTACAATGTTGGGAATGAACCCGTAGTTTAAATAGACCACACAACCCAAGTGAGGTACAATAGATATTAAGAGGAAAATAATAAAAATTGGGTGTACCGCAGTCAGGTAAAATGAGAAAGAAGCAAAAATGCAGGTGGAAAAAGCAGTTAAGCATAAAGAGCATACCTAGAAGCTGAACTGGAGAGAAGGTGGGAGGTGGGTGTCCCATGCTGTAGGGACCAGTTTACAGATGCCTTCTTCTGCTACTGCCAGCTGAGTGCCACCTAAAGGCCCTGCAGTCTTTTTTTGGTCATTTTCTTAAGATGACTGATAAAGGAGCTGTGTGAGCCCTGAAGCCTTAGTATGCCAAACCTGGAGTCTCGAAATCGGAAAGTGGGCAAGTGGGGAGGGGAATGTATGGAGCAAACCACTTGGATCTCAGTTTCTTCCTTCCATCCTACAGCTGAATCTGATCAAGCATATCTGCACACCAGTGTGCCTTTTAAAGAGAGCTGTCTTGAATATTTGACGTGAAGTGTTGTCTCAGTAACTATTAACATCTCCTGTGTCCACACCATCAGCTCCTGGCACATCTGGCACCTGCTGCTAATGGCAGGAGCATCTTTAACAAGGCCATCGAAGTGGATGGATGGTCTGAATTGCACTTGTCTTGTGGGCCGTCAGCATGCTTCTGCGACAGCAAAGAGAATATGAGGGGCTCTTCCCTTGTGTCTGTATGACGGCTCCTTTGGGGATGAACAGATTTTCTTTCACAGGACTGTCAGCTGAGCCTTTCCCCAACTTTAAAACGGACATAATTTTCAGACTAAACAAAGTCTGAAAACAGGAAGAACAAAGCAGAAGTCCAGGGATGTCACCCAGTCACCCGCAGGAGGTGATCTTCTGGGTTAGAGTTAGTCTGATTCATTGACCACAGAAATGGCAGCTGCAAATACTTAAAGAAACATATGTCTCTGGTTATTGTCATTACCCCAAAAGTACGAGCTGTACATTGGTGCCCATGGGAACGGTGGAGAGTGTTGAATGTTAAAAAGTCTTTGGTAATTTTTGTTCTTTAGTTCTTTATTTAGTAAAATACTGTATATTTTGGAATAAGACATACAGTTCTAAGCTAACAGCTACACAACAACAACATTTGCTGAGGAAGTCCCTATGGTTGGGGAAAACTTAATGAGCTCAAACCACTCGGTTGAGCTCCATTTGGAGTAGAGAATTACACTAACTCGGCTTGGTCTCAGCTCTCCTTTGGGCACCCTGGGCCCCGTTGGTTTGCCCGGCAGCTCTTGTAATGCCCCTGTTTCACTCACAAACACCAACTTTTGCTCCATCAAGGGGCTGGGATGCAGATGAGGGTCGTGAGGAGTCCCAAGATTTCATAAGCACTTTTGGATTCCCCACATAAGATAGAAATAGTAATTCCAGTAAGACCAGCATATGGTACTCAGATGTCTACGTCAGGTGCAATCTCCCAATCCTTACTCAAGCAAATCTACTCTAGAACTAGGGACAAAACATTTTAACCAAAACCTTAGCTTCAAAAAAGGTTTTCCTTAATATGAGGGAACGACAGAAGGAAAAAGTGGTGTGATGCTAATAGTACATGTGAGTTCCTGATTCAAGTACTGAGCATTTTGAGAAAATTTAGAATACCACTTTAATCACTTAATGTAAACAAGAAAAAGAAGTTTTGAATTATTAGGAGGCTGATGATCCTAAAAGACACGTGGCTTATTTTGCATGAAGCATTCAGGTTTAATTTTGTAGAAGAAATGGCCTACCACAGTCTGCATCAAAACAAAAACCAAGTGCCAAAACGTAGTCCAAGGTTGCAGGGAAGCAGGTGAACCATCGTGGTTCTTGGAGATCAGTGTGTTGCCAATGGTGGGTTTGGTTGAAGAAATGGAGCATACTGAGAAATGTGTGGGTACCCTCGAGCTGGGGAGTTTCACGGAGGCTCAGGAGCCGGCTGCTTCTCAGGAACAGTGTGTTTGCCACCTTCCTGACATGGCCAAAGGTGTGCACGGGCTGCAGAGGGGCTGAGCTGCAGTGGAAGAGGGGAAACTTCTGAGCAGGCTGGATCGTAAATAATCTTAGAAATAGGATGAGATGCATTTTTTAAGGCGTAGTATCTTCTTAAACTGCACTAGCACAATTGCCAAACATGATCTATTGCCTGGTGTACCAGAAATGGGATGGAATAGAACAGCGAGAAGTCATGCACTTAAAGATTAATTAGAGTAACTGAGAGTGAGTTTGGAGGTTCATCAAATGTGAGAGTACGAGGAGAGGAATCCAGGTACGTTATTGGCTGTAGGATAACTATGATGCCACTGTGATGTGGCCTTAAAAATGCTAATGTATTCAGGGATGCATCGAGTGAGGTATTTTCAGTAGACAGCAAAGTATTAATATCATTGTACAAGGCAGATGTTGAGACCTTGTTTAGAACAGGGCACACAGGGTAGAAGGTGTAGAGGAGGCTGGAAGAATGGAAAGCCTATTTAGAGAGAAAATGAAAAACACAGCAGAAAGACTGAGAGATCACGATCTAATTGGTATTTATAGGGACATTTTAGTTAAATTTCAGAGATGCAAAATTATTTAATTTGAAGGGTAATAATGGTAAAGAACAAGTGGCTATAAATTTGTAGTGAATACATTTATACTGGAAATTAGAAAGTTTCTAGTTTCAGAAGCGTGGATGCTAGAAAAGCCTTGAAGACAGAAGCAGGGCACCTGGGCTGTGTGAAGGCAGGGTGCCCACAGAGCAGCATCCTTACCCAGTTCATCCTCCAAACGGGATAATAAAATGGTGTTGAGTGTCTTGTGTATTGCCATTCCTACAAAAGGCATATAGAGATTTAATCCCACGTATGGTGAAATGTGTATTTGTGGTGTGTTAACCCCATGTTTCAGGAGGTTTGCTAACACGCTAGAAGGTCCAGAAAGGAAGATGGAACTTTATCAGTGCTTTTTTGCCTCCTCCAACTCACCACAGATGACATAAAGCTAATATATCATAAAGCTGGACAGTCGAAGATCTTTTTAAACAGCTACCCTTCTGTGGCTCACAATTAAGAGGACATCGAAGTCAGTGCACATGGCAAAACAGATTTTTTAGGTGTTTCACAGGTCAGACTGGTGGGGATGATGTTTCTTCTTCCACGCTATTTGCCTTCCCCTGTTGTATGTACCGAAGGCTGATTTCCAAGCTTATCTGAGCATTTTGAAAGGACGTGTTTCTTGCTCTTGCTGGTCTCAGAACTTTGCCATACTTCTGACTTTTGCTATTTTCTTCGTTGCATGCTCTAGTTTGGGGCTTTTGCAGAAAAAGTCCCGTTTCGGAGAAGCTGTGCGTTGGGAAGCTGTGCGCTCTGCCCCGCGGTGGCCGTGGAGCTGTTCTTCGGGACCCTCGGTGTCTGGCCCGGGTGGCCCGGGGCTGCCAGGAGCTGCACTCGGTTATCCCGCTGCGGTCTGCAGGGACTCGGTCGGGCGATGCAGGAGCGGTTTAACATGAACGCTCATTGCACCGCGGCCGCCGCCGGGGCTCCCGACTCGGCATGGCGAGACCCCCCTCTAGCG
>NW_010147925.1:10691-37011 GCF_000699245.1 Pterocles gutturalis | reverse complement strand
CAACCCAAACCGTTCTTTGATTCTATGATAAAGCCACGCACAGTGACTCACTTTCTGGAGCTCTTGATAATTCAGGAAACATTCCCACTGGAAAATTAGACATAAACCAGCTCACGTTGGCTTTGTAATGTCTGGGGCTCCATGCAGTTACAGTGCATGGAGAGGCTGGAAATGAGCTCACCAGTCTCAATTCCCTTTTTCACTCTCAGCAGTGAAGTATGTGAGAAATACTGATGCAAAGTTTCCTGTGGAGACATCAGGCAAATAGAGATGGACAGATGCATATGCTGACAAACCCTCTTAGAGGTCAATACATGTTCACAAAATCCCTTGCACTCTGGATCTTCCTTTCCTTTCTTCCCTTGTGGACTTTCAATGACCCAAAGTCTCATTTTCTTTCCCCAATTCTGCTCCTCCTGACACTCCTTTTCCCTCTGATGTCTGATTTTTGTCTCCATCCCTTCTTTTCCCGTTTCAGGACTCTCCAGGGAGAAGTGCTGCAGGGTGGGCAAGGCAGCAGCAGGCACCCAGTAGCCTCTGCCAGATAAGCCCTTCAGCAGCAGCATACATGTGTGCTGCTCCAGATTAATTCTAGAGCGATTAACCAGTTCAGGAAGGCAGTGGCAGAGGACTTTTGCATCCAAATGAGGGCAATGAACATCAGGATAGCTGAGCTAGCCATAGGGGAACAGCAGGTGAAGATAGAGGGTGCACAGGAGACGCCTTGTCCTTCTGGAGCAGCAAATGGGGGCCAGGCAAGATACCTGAGGGTGCCTAATGGCACCTATGCTTAGATATCTTGGAAGAAATTGTAGGTTAACTACCTCACAAGGGAAAGAAGTCCTCAGCACAGTAAAAGTTATGCCCTGCAGTCAAGATTTACACTCCAGAAGAATCGCTTTAGGTTAAGAAAGCAGAAAGGAAACAAGAAAGGAAACTAATAACCCTGCTTTCATAAAGCATTTATTTTTTTTTTATTTGAAAACATTATACAGGCATTACATTGCCACAGCCAGTCCATATAGGAGCATGCAAATATCAAAATGGAGAAAGGTTTGTTCAGCTTTTCAATGCAGGATTTGGGGTTGGGATTTTGTTTGCTTGGTTTTGGTTTTGGTTCGTATTTCCATCTGCGGTGTCAAGATTAGTGTGCTTTATTATGGCATTTAACAATAAAGTCCTACCCATGGGGTAAAATTTGTATTGGCAGCTAGCTCAGGAATACTAAAATGGTTTAAAAAAAAAAAAAAAAAGGAAAGAAATGATACTACACGCTTGTCAAAATGTTAATAGCACAAGTTAGCAATCTCTACACTATACATTGAAACTTCTTCTTATGACACAGTGGTGCAAAATTTTCAATTGCTTGGTCTATTGTTGTGTGTTTTGAAAGTTTATAGCTGGAACAAAGGCAAGGTCTGTCTCCCAGTGAAGGTCTTCATCCAGTAGCAGAAAATTACATCAGTCTTGCTAAGGGCTGCTCAGGGCCAGCAGTACCTCAGAGTTTCCGTTTGTTCAGGTGAGGAGCTATACAGAGCTAGAGACATTCTACGCAACACGGAGAGTAGCTGCCAGTTAGATAGCTGGACCTTCGCTGGTGCGTACTGAGGTCTTGAACCGCAGCAAACAAGCAGGTAGAAGTAATGTTTTCCTTTAGTAGACCTCCATTTTTCAGTCAACACAGTTACTTCTAAAGCTATACTACTGTTTTCCTTAGAGGTCCATCCAGCATCAGCACACTGGTGCTCATCCAAGTACCCACCTTGTTTAATGGGAGATGCAGGTGGTGAAGCAGCCCCGCTGTGCCCATCAAACGTCTCCTGAGGGAGTAACACAGGGTATGGTGGCTGGGCACAGAGCGCACACCACAACATTCATAACTGATTTCCGTACAAGAGAGCCTTTTAAAATAGCCTATAAAAGTTGCTTCAGACGGCACCTCTCAGCCACCCGTGGATCGCAAACCCTTGTAGGTAAAATCTCCCAGCTCAGTGACCTGGCTGGGAGATGCCTCCTGCCCAGCTGTTTCTGAGAAGACTCTAACAAACATCTACAAGTTAGTGTCAGAAAAATGAAGAGGGGGAGGAGGAAGGATTACAAACATTTGGCTTAAAAATAAATACTAATAATGAAATTAACCAAAACAATTATGCGAAAGGAAGGAATTGTAAACATGAAACACACACGCACGCAATCCTCAAAGGTCTCGAGACCAACACAGGGACTAATGTTCAGAGAAAGGTATTTAATTGGTATAAAAGGTAGCAAAAAAGACAGATGGCAGGTGCCCGCCAGTGTGCCTCTGGGTACCTGAGGGAGCCGTGGTGGTTGCAACCAGAGCCCCTGCTCCTGGGGAAGGTATGAAACCCTGCTCAAGTCAAAGCCCTCCCAGGGCTTGACCTGAGGATGCTTGCTGGCCCCTTTGCATGAAGGGCTTTACCTGACCATGTGCTTCCCACATGGACTTTCATCCCACAGACCTTACCCTGAAGTATCAGATAGTCTTCCTTCTGTGGTTTTAATTTTTTTTTCTTTGAATCCCGAAGTATTTAGAGTTTCCTTAATATCCCCAGAATACAGATTCTCTCTTTCTGTGGAAATATATATATATTTTTTTTTTTAATCCTCAATGGTTTAAGAAAAGAAGCTTGGAAATATGAGTGCTAAAAAGATTAAACTGTTAAACAAGATGCAGGGAAAAAATAATATATTTGTTATGATTTTAAACCCAAGCCATCTTAACTGATGGGTTTTTGGGCCGGTTTTGGGCAGGGTTTGTCACTACTGCAGACCCTTCCCTCAGCTGCAGCAGGATCACGGCAGACAGCCTAAACCTGGTGGGACAGAAAATTGCCTCTTCTCCTCCTCCACAGTGACACAACATACCTCTGCTGTTCAATAGCATTTTGGCATTTGCCAGTTCATGTACATTATGCATACATACTTCTCCCAGTCTGCTTCAGAGAAGTCCCTTCTATATTAAAGCAGAACATGACTATAAAAGATGAATGTTACCTCAGCAGAAATTCATCCTGCTTGGTTGAACTGTGTGGCCTTTCTAATCTCTAGAGTACAGATTGATTTTTTTTTCTTTTTTTAAATAGAAATAGGTAAGTTGTATTTTTCAAATATGAAGCCCTGCATTTTCACTTGAGACAGACTTCTTCAGCAGAATAACATACAAATCAAATTTGTCTCCTATGCCCACAAGCAAAATATTCATCAGCCCTGTCGTAAACTCCATTTTCAAATACAGTGTGTGTATACACACTTTTACAACACTATTGTGTACTTCTTAATCTCCTTCCTTCTGAAGATCCTGAAGCATTTCAAAATAACTTGGTCCCACAGCACCCCTGTGAGGTAGGTAAAATATCATTATTCCCCTATATACAGATTGGGAAACTCAGCCACACAGCAGGTAAGTCATGCCCAAGGAACACACAGAGTTGTGGCAGATCTGTGAATAAAACCAAGCTCTCCTGGATCCCTCTCCTATCTGTTAGATGTAAGATCATCTCCCCTTCCTTAATATTAAATTTAAAATAGATTATGGATGCTCAAATGACGATTTCCTTTTGGTCTCTCAGAAGAGCAAACATACATGCAGAGATGGATTTTTCATGGTGGTGACTAAGATTTCCCCTATTCTGATAAGGCTCCTGGAGCAGAAGTACAGTTGTGGAGCACACTCCTTACTATTTTCACATGTCCCCAGGAATGTAAGAGAACTGCTGAATTCTTCTGCTAGTTCTGCAGTTAATGAAAAATAATTGGCTGCACCCTGCCAGTATGAATGCCTTTGCGCTACTGCAGCAACACCGGCAGCTGGTCCAGTCTTTATGCTGCTGAATTCCCCACTTAATCTTTCCGATTTTTACAATTTGTGGGTTTTGGTGAAAAACCGACACATTTCTAAATAGCTGTTGTTGGAATAATGAACCATGGGAGACTAAGCAAACCGGAACAGCAGAAGGCTCCCTCGATGCACTGAGTATCTAAAATAAGTGCCCTGATCCACATGATATGTCATCTTACTGTGGAGAGGTACAATACATAGGAAAGTAGAAAATGTGTTTTTCTTTTTACAGATTAAAATTTAAAAAGTAAGAAATCTGTGTTAAGTCACGACTACAGAGAAACTAACTAACTCCCTGTCACCTGATGCAGAACCTCAGCTGCTAGGAAATCTGCCATGGATCACAGAGAGGTCAATGCTTGAGTACTTCACTTCTGCAAATATAGAAAGGCTAAAATGCTCGCCTTGTACCTATTCCTAGAATAGAGACGGATATTGTAAGTTGTCCCTTCTCTGGATTCACGGAACAGATTACCTAGAAAGGGCAACTGGACAGATAGCACAGATTAATTCATTGTCTTTCCCTCACCAAATCCAAGGTGCTAGCAAAAATGTGTCAGGGTGCTTCTACCATAAGTAACCCATCTATTTTGAAAAATAGAAAGAAATCTTAGAGAAATTAACAGTGACTGCACAAGTGTATTTGCTGTAAAAAGGTGGCTTTTCCACAACTGGTGTGGCTTAGGCATAATATCACTCAGTGTGTGCAAAAACACCCTTCTATGGATTTCTTTTTGTAATTTCAGCTTATATATTGAATATCTTTAACAGGTAGTTTGACATTAACTGATTGATATACAGCAGTTTGTATTGCAAACATGCTGCTCATATCGTAAACGAGGACTGGGATTTCCTTGCAATGAACACCCTGGAACAATTACTTTGTATTTTTATAAGCTTTCCTTATTTGCTACCTTGCAGCTCACCGGTGTAACTGCACCTGGTAAATACCTTTCTCTACGTACACTACAGAGATAATGGATATAGGAGCTCCACAGAGTCATCAGTAGGTGATCAACAGCCCTGGGTCTAAGCAACTCTAACATGAGGCTCCTCTTCTGTCTCCTGCCCCAGGCTGGTGTATGTTACCGAAGGCTCCAGCTGGCTGGTGGCTGGCAGGTCTACAACAGGTCCTGAAGGGTTTCGAAACTGCTTGTACACCCGAGGATCCTGGGCTACGTAGGTGGACGTGGAGGAGTACAGCACCAGCCCAACAAGGATAGTGAAGAATGACAACAAGTAAAGTCCTGAAAACTAAGCAGAAATAAAAGTAGAGTCATTAGACACAGCACAATTTCTCCTGAGCTCATGAAGACCCCCAGACAGGGGTGTTTTGGCACACATCACAAACTCCCTATCACTGGGACGCTGACTTTTTATGGGAATGTCTCTTTGAAAATTGATTTGCTCCCATCAGCTCCCCTGTCTTCCATAACCAACAGCTAACCAGTGCCTTCCCATGGCGCAGGCACATTAAGTATTGATCGGGTGTGAACTGGAAAAGCTGGGTTCTGGTCACAGAGCCAAAGCTGATTTTGTTGTGCTTTTAGATGCCAACTACTTCTCTGAGTCCAAGTTTCTTTAGCTCCAGGGTAGGGTACTATCACCTACAGTTTTCTGACAGGTAGTGGACAAATCTGAAGTTAATTACAGTTAAACCACATGTCTGTGAAGTATAGCATGCTGTTAGTAATATAAAATCATCATTAAATAAATGTTTAAATAAGCATTTAATATATATATGTTTTAAAAAAATTAATTTTAATAAAGGCATTTAAAAAGCCCACCTGCAGCTTCTCTTATGTGTAAACAGAAAGAAGATGCTAGAAGATTTAATGGGAGTTGGATGAACTTCAGCCACAAAACAGTCTCTGAGTTGACCTCAAGAGGTTCGAAAGTACGTATGTATGGAGAGCAGTTAACTGAAAGCTCAAGTACACATATTTTGGCACACACCTCCACTAGATCAGAGGTCAGCCTGAATTTTATGACATATCCAGACTCAGTGTGCCTGGACTAAAAATACAACACAAATAACCTTTCTGGCAACACATTAGTCCTTGCAGACAAAGGTAAAGGCAAAGGCAGGGGTTTCAAAAGCACAGACCACTGGATATTAGCTTTAGATACAGGCTTCCTGCTGTGGGGGGCACAAAAATGACTTTAAGCCCATATGACCTGCCTCCCGATCCTAGACTACAAGTAATTTCTTCTTGCATGCTGTGTGTGAGAAGCCACGAAGGACAAGTTGCATAGCCAATTTGTTGGTGGAGATACAGAACTGCTTTGTATTTAGTGGGACTTTAAAAAGGGCCTGTATTCTGCAACTGTCAGGGATCCGTACTTGAACACCAACAGCTAGCTGCAATCTGTTACAGCTGATTCATGAGGTACTTCACTATTTTACATAAAGGTGTCTGCAAGTCTGTTTTTTAATCCTAACTGACTATGCTTTGATGGATGCCCAGTTTGTTTCCTCTCGATCACTTCAGCACAGCACAAAATGGATAGACTGGACCATATTATCTTAGAAGCTTTTTAGCAATTCTGCTTTTTTTTTTTTATTTAAAAAAATAAGCATTGTGGAGAAAGTAAACTTTACTTAAGCTAACTTTGTAGTGAAGTTAATTTGTTGCCATTTAATAAACCTACAAAACCTATGTCCAACTTCCCACCTGAGGAAGCATTTGGCTTTTTTACAGAATCCACAGTATCTTTGAAAGATTTAGACATACAACCCATGGTGTATGTGCTTTTGTTTCCCACAGATGGTATGCATGTTTTAGAGGAAAAGGACCATAATGGGGAAAGTTTAAAGTGTGTCAGAAGGATCACAGGGTAGTAAGAGTTCTGCTTTTCATCAGCTCTTAATTGCTTTTTTCCAGGAATGTCACCAGGTCTTCACATGTCATCTGGCAGTATGATCTGATGTAATCGTCCAGATGTCCCACCAGCCACAAAGACAGTGTCGAGCCTCACCCTGTGTCTGTTGAAGGATTCCTCCTGTGTGACACAGCTCTGAAAGGACTGTTCAGGCTTACATCTCCCCCATGTGGCAATCAAACCCAAGTCAATAATTTCAAAGCACTTTCCAGTTGACTTTTTTACCTATTTTCAGTTTAATTTTGCTCTCAGCACTTCCCTCCCTGCCCCACCTCCTCTTTGCACGTCAGCTTGGGTACCACTTGGCTGCAGTGGACTTGACTAAGCTGAAACAAAACTCGGGAGCCAAATGCATCTAGTTTCCCAAGCTGGGAAGTAGTTCCCTGGTTTCCCACTGTCCTTCCTTCCCACCTTATGCCTGAATTTCTCACCCTGGACAGCCAGCTGGCTTGCTCCACTGTATAACCAGAGTGCCAGACAGCTTTGTGATTGCCTTGCATCCTGCTGTGAAGAATCTGTGGGGCTTCCAGCAGCTCAATTTGCTCTTCTTCTTGCTCTAGGAGCTGCCCAGCCAAAACCAATTCACTTTTGCTTTAGTTCATGTCTCCAGCTCTACCATATCCCCCCTCCGCCTGGCCATACCACCTTTCATTCCTCTCTCAGGGGTTTCCTGCCAGTGGGCTCTTTCGCCCGATAATATTCCCTCTATGGCAATGTCCCCCCAGTGGCAGCTCTCCAGCCTCGGAGAAAGGGTTTGGATGAAGCTGGGGGAAATCTAAACAAAGGCCTGCGAATCATTTGTCTTTGGTATCTATGCACAGCTAGTGCAAAGAGACCTGGATCCTGACAGCCCTATCCCAATTTCATCTTTACCTTCCTTAGAAACAAGTTAAGGTTCAGGGTTCAGGCTGAATTGTTTTCTGCAGCAGCTCTCTGCAGCACTGAAGTAGAAGGGTTGTTACTAAGGTTAATGTAGGAATATACACCGTAGGTATAGGAGAAATCTCTGTTTTTTGTCAATACTCTGTCAGATTGACCCAAATCCCCCTGAAATCAATGGGTATTTTCCTCCAAATAAGATGGCAGTGAATCCAGCAGTGTGATGGGAGGATGCTGACTTAGTTCATCAAATACAAAACTTGCTGTTCACTGCACTGTGTTCCTCAGACTCTAGCTGAAATCTGTATTTTATTGAAGATAGGATTTCCAGGCACAATCTACTGCTATGTCTACACGTAGGTTTTGTGGTTTTTTTCATCTTGACCTGCAAACGTCGTCTGCTGAGATTCACCATCAAAAAAGAGCAAAAAGAGACACATTCAAGCCCATCAGAAAGAGCTATTCCTAAGAAATGAAGTGAGGGAAGATCGTTTTTCATTGCTACCCTCTACACAACTGCAGTACCAAACTGCAGGCTCTCAGGAAGTGTGTAATTCCTCTCTTTGTCTAAAAAGCTACTTCAGAATGATATTGTGCATAATTTTTCTGACTTATCTCTTACTTTCTACAGAAAGATCTTTCCTCTAAGAAAAATTATTTTAAAAATATCCAGATTTGTCTCTCCAAATCCCACTTCCCTCCATGCTAAACAGGATAACTATAAGCTGTTCAAAGACTAACATGGTCAGAATGTTTTTAGCTCAGATTAGCTAAACGGTATTGCAAACCCTACAGTAAGCAACCCAAAAATAACAGGTTTCTATACCATTAAATAATTTTACTATAGATTTTGTATCTAAACATATAGGTACATATGTATATAAGTGTGCTTATCATGTAGTTTATTGAGAGACCAGATGATTTTGTGACTAAATCAATGACCTAGCACTCTTGAGTCCAGGGATTGTTTTTCAGCCTATTAATTTCTTTTGTGAATCAAAATGATTTTAGATGACCCTCAGTTTCTTGCCCATTTAAAAGAGACAGTAACACTTGGCCACTGAATAAAGATGGGTTTACAGAATAAAAAGGGCAAATAGGGATATCATCTTCTGAGAAGGTAGAGACCTCCTTTGCAGAGAAAATCTAAGTGTCTTAGTTACAATAACATTTCAGATTTCACCACTGACATGTAAAGCATCTGTCAAAATTTACAAATAGTAGTCAAGCAGTCAAATCAAACAGTTAAACAGCCCTACAGATCTCAGCATGCCTGTTCTGCTCTGACATCTGGGTGCCTATAAATGCTTTCCCAACTGAAAGTATTCAATATGGAACACACAGTGATATTTACAAACATTAAAAAATCAGGAAACGTAAAAAAACATGTCTTCTCTAGACATTATTTGTAACTGTGGTGAAAATAGCTTACACTAAACTACCGTTAAATTTCAGCTTATAAAAAGCATATTTCAGGTGCCTGTCAATTTGAAGATAAACATACAAAGCAAAACCCAGACAAATATAACAAGATACCATGTATAACAAGATTTACTCAGTCTATCAAAACCCACAATGATTCTGGGTGAGTGGATGTTTCTGGTATTTATCTAAGAGATGTTCCTTAGGGACGCGGTACTTGAATGCATTCACCCAGCCAGGCTGAGCAGAAGTGCTAATGGCATCTGACGGCCCAGCTGCAGGAGCCGGGGACTCACCCCTTGCTCTGCTATGTGCTCGTGCAGAACTCCACCACAAAACCACTGAAGCAGTAAGTTCTAGCTGACCACAGAAAATACATTGTGAAATCAGTCTGACCTTGTTATCCATGCACAAAGTCTTTTATGTTAAAGAAGAAGAGAACCCAAACATATCTGCAGTGGTTTTTTTTTTTGTTTTGTTTTTTTTTTTTTAAATACTTAAAACAGTGCTACATACAATTGTGGATGAAGTTTACAAAGACCACTTGAAATTTAGTTTCTATACAGTGTTTTTGTTTCAAGTGAATAAAAATTAGGCATTTTGGGAGTAATTCAAGCATCACAAGATTTCTAAAATGAAGAAGAACATAAAGTCATCTGAAAACTTAAGATTTCTAAAAATCCAGAATTAATTATCCAACCTTTCAGTATTTACTCCCCACTAGTTTTTATTCCCTACTTATTATTACCTCTCTGCACAAAACTTGTCTTTCATATATCCTTAAACCATTATAGCTAAAACACTAGTACTATTTCCACTTGAGATTCTCGTGCTTTGAAGTAATCCTGTTGAAAAGATAGGTGCAAAAGAAATGTCCTGAGGGGGAGCAAACATGGTCTTGATTTCATCGTCTTGAATAGTGATAAGACAATGGCAGCAGAAGAAAAAAAGAAAGAAAAATTGTTCAGAAGGCAGTAAATTCACGTCTGGGTCTGGAGAGAGAGAGTCGTTCTACAGTACAGAGACCATGAATTTAGAAGGGAAAGCAGGAAGAAGAGGCATGGAAGAGTTGCTGTATCACAGCAAGGAAACACTGCGCTGATTGACAGATTGCTGTAGAGGGAATTTGCAGACACATAGTTCCGTCACAGATGTCCACATCCAAGTTACCACTGACACTAGGGCAAAACAACATCCAAAGTGACAAAACCAGACAGATGTGAGTCTGCAGAAAAGCCTGCACAGACAAAGAAACTCAGTGATTTGCTAATTTTGGTTTTTCACTCAGCTATCATGATAACGATCATGACCGTTATTACAATGGTTATGAAAATGCAAATTCACTTTTACTCAGTCCGTTGAACTGGAAACAGTCTGCAGGCGCAGACTACTGCAGCTGTGGTGCTCCAGCTCCATTTGTATTTCACAACAGCAGCTGTAGACTGAATCTCTTGGTAGGTAATATGAAGCCCGGCTCCTAGCCTACGGCAACCTAACTGTGCTTTTTAAGTCTTTAAAAGGCATTTTCTTGTTATATGACTAACTGAGAATTGTCATGTTTCATACATTCAGTGAAAAACTATGAAATGGAATAACTACCTTTTCCCCTATGTCCTTCAGAAATTTTCCATATTTTGACAAAAATGAATAAAGGAATCAGATCTATTAGTTAAAATTTTAAACCTTAGAGAGAAGTGATCTCTTCAGAATAGCACTGATGAAGAAGAACAAAAATGTACTCATCAGGTGGAATTCCTTTAGTCCTGTATTTCTGTTGACACCCTCCCCGCTCTCCAGACAGGCAGTTCCCACCACTGTTTCATTCCAGTCACTGGGCCTGGGCAGCCTGATGAACCTCTCTGTTTTCTGAACTGGTCAGTTTGTAGCATACACTGCATAGCCCATCACAGCTAAAGCCAACAGGGTTCCTGCACCAACTTATGTCTTTTCTCTCTGGGTAATTTCACACATGAGTACTTGAACAGGCGGAGATAGCCGAGTTAAAACCAAATTTCTCTTATTGTCTTTTATACAGCAAACAGACATTTCCACTCACTTTGACGAATTGATGAAGAGACTGAGCTTCTTTTCACGCTGTTTTCTATTTTTGCCTCCAATACAGCGAATTAAGTTTGCGGAGTGCAGAAGCTGCACGGTGGTATGCACGCACTCTCCATCCAGGAAGGGTGAGGACTCTGAGAGCTATGGATTCGCACAGTGCTTTCACTTGCATAGCTGCATATTACAGACATATATTACTTTATTAATAGGAACAGAAGCCAGCATCCTAGTCATAGCTCATAGTGCTCTCTGCTGACTCCCCTGGCTCAGACCCACGAGGATCTGGCCAAATTTGTCTTAGTTCGAGACTGTAACTGACTCAAACTGTTGCTGACTATTTTTGTCCCACCTTGTGAGGGGGATGTCTCTGTTTCCTCCCACTGGGGAGGAAGGGGTGCTTCCTTTGGGATTCACGGTCTGCCCTGCTCTTTATTGGGACAACAATCTGCTGGTTCAACATCAATTATTGCTGTTTGCCTTCAAGGATGAGGGATAAAGACCTGATCTTTGGATGATCACTGATCCCAGCCGAGAGCTATGAGCAGAATAATTTCTAGGGATACGTAGACATCTTTCCAGACTGCAGAACTAAGCTCTAGGCAGGGAATAATACATCTTTGTCATCAACAGAAATTGGGGCTGCCACCAGCACCAAATTTATATTTTGTAAAGCCCAAATGGCACCAAGCACCAGAAGGGCTGCTGTGAGTTTTCTAGACTGCATTCCAACAGATAAAACTTGTCCACTTGAACCATTATATGTCCTGCCAGATCTCTCAGATCTTTAATCTAGAGATCCCCGAAGGGACCCAAACCACTGAGATATGGTTTACCATGTCTTCTCAATTCTCCAACTGCAGAAGCTTGAATGTCTGAGCAGAACTGTTGGTTCCCTTGCGGAGCAGGGTACCAGGGGATGCTGGACAGCCTCAGTAACAATGATAACTTCTGGGCAGGGAGTCTGCCCACTAGAAGCAGGATTGCATTATCTTCACACTTTAATGACCTCCAGCTATTTCCAAGGCAAACTGTGAGGATGTAGTCTTCAGTGATGACGTAAGGTCTTATCTTGACCTCTGAACTCAGCTGGGATACAAAGTGGAATTTGTAGCTAGTTCTTACACATCTTTTTTTTCTTCTTTTTTTCCTGTCCATTGGCAGTCATATAAGAAGTTTTTCACTGTATGAAGGAGGCTCGAGCTGCAGGACATGTCTCAACACATCACTGTTGCTCATGGCAGCCAGAACCCAAAGCAAGAAGCATCTGGCTTGCTTCAACGGCAGGGAAAACCTGACATCAGCCTCATTGCTATTTGGTCAAAACAAAGAAGCCAAAGGGATTTTTGCCTCTGTCATTTCACACATGAGAGAAAGGCCATACTTCTCAAATCCCGCTGCCTGCTTGCATCCTAGGAAAGTCCTAAACTCTTAGATGCTGAGGTTATCAATACAGAAGAAAAAGGAGGAGGGAGTTAATGGAAAACTGTCCCCACAAATTCTGTTAAAATTTGGGAAACTTCATCATTTTCCTGGAATTCATTAGTGGGATAAAACAAACTAATGGAAAAAACTGATAGCATCTGCAGAAAAATCTCAGAGGTTGATGTAGGCAGCTGTAAGGCGAATACTAGCTTTGCACAAATGCTCATGATTTCATGCTTCTCAAATTTTCATCAGAAAAATTTCATAATAGGCTGCCCTTTCTAAATA
The DNA here is from genome assembly GCF_000699245.1 of Pterocles gutturalis. Lineage (NCBI taxonomy): Eukaryota > Metazoa > Chordata > Aves > Pterocliformes > Pteroclidae > Pterocles > Pterocles gutturalis. Next base: position 24,197 of record NW_010147925.1, on the reverse strand, counting down.
CGTGCCTGTTAGGGCAAAATGTTTGTGTGAAATGGCTTATCTTCCTTGCTTGGGTGCCAGGAGAGAGGGGAATGTGGCTTTCTTTTTTGTTTCCCTTTGTTGCCTGTGCCATCAGATGTGGAGAAAAAATGAGTCTGTGTTCAGTACCCCTGCAGTATCAGCAGTCTGTCTAATTAAAAAGTGCAAGGTAGAATGAGTCCTGCAGTCTGTTTTAATCTTATCTTATCTACATAGGAAAGAGATTTTTATGTGAAGTTAAAATACTTACATTACACTGCTCTAATTTCCTGTGAGTGTCCTTACTGTGGGGCTTCATTTCTGGTTATTTTATACCAATCACTTAGTAAGAGAGTGGTAAAGCAGTTATCCTTTTAAATGTTCTTAATACTAAAAGAAGGAGCACAACAGAAACACTTATAAAAATAAAAACAATTTTTCCTCCCCACTTTTACCTTTCAATACTCGTTGCTGGTTTGCTCTATCAGCTGTCAGTTGCCATGTGACTTTCTGGTTTTGTGTGGAAGTATTTAATATAGTAGCAGCTGTCTGCTGTACTTGATTCTATACTATTGTATATGAGGCTAATAGTGTTCAATGTGTTCAAAACCAACGTCACAATAATTGATTCATCTTGCTTTTTCTGCTGAATCTAATAATCTATTCCTCCAGTAATGCTCTCCCAGAATGGCGTTTTCTTTCAGTCATACAAACAGGGAACACTCCTACCCTGAGAAACAAGGAATATGCGGCTGCAGCCACCCTTACCATGAATGACTGTAAGCTCTCTGGAGGGACTATGATACGGTTATTTCTCATCGGGCTTCTCCATGGTCTGGCGCACTTGCTGCAGGCAACATGAGGCCAGACTCCAGGAGCTCCAAGAGCTCTCAACTGAGTCAATTCACAAGACAGGTACAGGAGGGAATCAGAACGGAAAGCATGTCCTAAGCCATTGAATACAATCTACCATTACTGCGTACAGCCAGACCACATATTCCATCTGGCAAATACACCCTCTCCTCTTGCAAGCATTATTAAAAGTGGGTTTGGCCACTCCCTCTAATCTACTTGAAGTCTGTTCTGGAACCTCCCTGTTATGATCACCAAAAAATTATCACCCCTAATTTCTGTTCCAAATCCTCAGTTTCCACCTCTATGTTCTTATCTCAGCATTAGTCTTTAGCTCAAATAATTCTCTCCTCCTCCCTGTGAATTTACAGATTAATTTATGTTGAGGCATCACAGTCCCTCAGTCCATCAGAAATCAAAGCTGTGCTACATACAGCAAACATTTTTTAGGCTTTGCACATTCAGTATGTTGTTAGCAGATGCATGGTCACTCTGTCAAGGCTTTGGAGCAGGTAAGAGAAAAAGCTCTGGCAGCCCTCCTGGGCTGATCAAAAGCCTCCATCACTACAGCTAGCAAAGTGCTGTCGTGAGATGATAAGTTGTCCTGTCCTATGGCATCTGCACTTCTCCATCAATACTAGAAAACCTAGACTGACCCATTTGGAAACAGCTTTGTCACAACTGTGCTCAAATTTGTCCCATCTTTTGCCACAGACATTACCTCGCACTTTGTGCTTCACAGCATTTCTCAAAGTCATTCAGTTCTTGTTGCCTGATATTTTAATCCTTTCTCGGGTTGCCGAGCTATTACTACAGTCACTACACAAGACTGGTCTTCAGATCAACTCCTTGGCATCTCCATCAGTGAGCTCCTTCTAGCAAGCTGTTTTTCTCTCAGCACATTGCCTTGTCCTTTATCCTCATTAGCCAGTTCCTTACCTAGCCTTCAATCTTTACAGTGCTAATCCTGTTCCTTAGCTTAATTGATAATTTTCTACACTGCACTGTACAAAACCCTTACAGATTAGATCTACCATTTGTCTTTTGTCTACAAAAATCTGTTAAATTATCAGACAGACATCAGATTTACATTGGCACGATTTACCTTTTGTGAACCAGGTTGCATTTTATCCAGTTTTCCATGCCCCTAATTATTCTTCCCTGGTGTCTACTTCTGATTTTAGTTTATTGCCTACTTCATATACAATTCTTCCAACTGTCTACGTTCCAAAGTTTGAAAGCATTCAGATTATTGTGTTGTGTTTCTACTTCTACTGTAGTAATTTCCATCTCTATTAATTATTGTGCATTGTCTTAACATTTAACTCTCATCCTTATTGAATGTGACAGAAGGTCCCAACTTCACTTCAGTGACAAACTAAATATTGTTTAATTTTGGCCTCTGCTGTCTTTGCACAGCAAAGCTATCTCTTCTCTTCATATACAAGAACTTTTTGCTGTTTGTTTCACTTTCTTCTTCATTGCCAAGCTTGTCTTGTCTTTTATAGCAATTAGACTTTACTCCTTTTCTTTTTCACGTGTACGGTATCAGTTTTCTTTTGTGACTATTCTCTATTCTTTGTTTTCTCTCTGTTTATTTCTAATAATTTTTACAAGGGATAGTTTGTCCAATTGCATTTGGAGCTCCCCCTACATGTTCTCCTCTTGTACTTAAAATACAAAATCCAGATTACTTTAAGTCAAAGCTAATCCAAATCTCCTTCAGGCTGATTATGAGACTTTTACAGACCTGAAAGAGCAGATACTCCTGCTTGCTGAACTTAACACATACAGGTGGTGGGAATAACTCCAGAAATTTACTCTTGTTAATTAAGAGAAGTTGCTTAGCAGCAGTGCTGATGACAAGCATCTATCCCATATCATGGGTTTGAAATCTTACAATTTAAAGGGAAGGGGGAGTTTAGACAAAAAGAAGATGCTTTTTGAAGACTTTCTAGCAGTTAATAAAATACCCTACTGCTTAGATTGAAAGCATGTAGAAGCAATGTCTTCTGACTGATTTTATGTCTGCCTGTTGACCCATTCCTTCATTCTGGTAGGAAAGATAATAATTTGGATGCTTTAACCCTGTATGTCTGTAGCATTCATTGATTTGTCTTTTAGGAGGCACAGCTGGAGTCAGCACTTCAGTTAGTTAAGCAAAACAGATAAATTAATTAATTTTCAATTTTGCATATGTTTCTTCCCAGCAGCTCATGGACCATGTGGATGGCCAAGCAGAGCTCTTAGCACACTTCCTAAATATTCTACTTTCTTCTCTGGTCACTTCTGCAAACAAGAACTTACTCAATTCTGTAAGAAATCTCCAAATTTATAATGTAGCTATTGCATTTAACCCTTACTGTTTGCTTTCAAAGATGATTCTGTCTACATCTCTTGGGAACGTATAGCCTTTGTTTACATATGCTAAGGTGGAAATAGCATTCAATTTGAAGAATCATATTTCAAATTCTTTGTAGATTTTCAGAAACTGAACCATATTTAAGCTTTTGAATGTAGCTGCTGCTTTGCTAATGCATGACTTTTTTTCTTTTTTGCTGTCTCCTCTGGGTTGCAAATTACTGCTGAGGTATGTAACTCGAAACATTGTACTCCCTTGTCTTCAAAAGTATGGTTGACTTGGGAAATGCTGAGGTTCTTATTTAATTGTTTTTTCCCCCAAAATAATTAGGAACTTAAGCTTCTTGGTCTTTGTTTTCATATTCACTGAGCTATCATTTAGAAAAGGTATGTCGTCGGTAAGATCCAGCTCTTTTAATAGGATGTTTTTGTTATGTTTTTCTGTCTGTGCTTTTTCTTGCAATAAAGTAGAAGGCAGTATTAAAAAGAAAAGGTTAGAAAATTCATGTGTGTTTGCTATCAATGTTGTTTTACTTCTTTTTTTCCTTTCTGCAGTTCATTCAAACCATTTTCTTGTTTTCTGTTATGCATTTGTATTGCTCCACTCCCCAAAATTTTCTTTTTCAGCCCATGCTCGCCAGCACCTTTAAAACGCATATGGTTTTGTTGAAGATTTATTATTCAAGAGTTAATTATTTCCAGTAACAGGAAGATTTACAATAATATGCCTGTACTTTCATATTGGGCTGGAGTTATGAGCACTCCACCTTTACTTTCCACATGACTCTTCACTACTTTTTCCAAAACACTATTTATTTCCTTCAGACTGCAAGAATTGAACTTCATAATGCAATCTGTGGTATATTTAAGAGACCTCAGAACAACTTTTTCCCTGTATTGAAACATAAAGCTAATTCAAACTAGTTGATGTGAGATGACTGTTATTTGGCTCCAAGGGCTCTAAGCCCACTATTATGATACTTGGCTTTTTGCATTTCTTTAAGTTAAGAATATCCAATTATTAACTCCAAATGAAAATGATTGATGGATATATAGATACAAATGATATAGAATCATTAAGGTTGGAAAAGACCTCAAGGATCATCAAGTCCAACCCAACAACACCTAACTCACTAAAGCATGTCCCTAAGCACCACATCTACACGTTTCTTGAACACCTCCAGGGATGGTGACTCCAGCACTTCCCCGAAAGCAATACCAACCCTCAGCATAACATTGTATAGAGAAATGTCGATGTTGGAAACTTACAATCCTGTGGTTCATCTTCATTTTGTATAAAAAATTAGAGGAAACTACTAGGTTCTATGCTAGGACTTAAAATGTTTGTTCATTATTTTGTTCGAAAAATAACAACTTCTCACTATAAGGTAAGTAAACCACTTTCCCAGTGCCTTGTAGGTCAAAGCATTTAAGTGCTCCACTGCAAGCAAGTCTGACCATCAATTTAAAAAGATTGCACAGGCAGATATACTGTCTCTTTCCTTCCTCGGGGGACTGTCTGCGAACAGGCTGATTTTACACATTTGTTTACTACATTTAACATTGACATTCTTTTTTCATTTCATGTATTCTTTTGAGTAGGCAATAGCCATTAGACAATTTGCTGTCCAATATGACCAAAGGCAGAACTCAGTCACATAGTGGTGCTTTTTTTCTCCTGACTGGTTGGATTGTCAGTATAAATTACTTCTTACTTCAGTCTGAATTTGGTTCTATTTATTGATTACATGGGTTTCAACTGGCCCCAAACACTTCTTACACAAATGAAAATTTACTTGTTTATCTACCTTACACAGGTATTTAAAAAGAGCATAAATGTGTCAATTTGAAAAGCTCTTTTGAAATTGCAAACAAATTTTTTAACATTTATGCTACGCAGGAAGATGTGACACTGAGACATAAAAAAATTACTCAGAAGTTACAGATAATAAAAAGGGGGGAGAAATGAAGAAATAAAGTAAATATGACCATCTAATAATTGATACAAAAAGCCAAAAAACCATATTATGAGTTGACAACCAGGTATGGAGTAGCAAGGCACAGAACAATGCTGTTGTCAGTAAACCTTGTCAACTAGGCACTCACTGATAATATGAAGAAATCTAAATTGTATAGTCAAGAGACTATAAACCCATGCATAGGTAAGCAGATCAACTTCTGGCTGTTCTCTTGCTGTAATTATGAACTAGTTCCTGGCTAGGAAACCAAATCATTGTTTTGTAATTAAAGAAAAGAAAAAATTTCTAAACTGAGATAAGAAGTAGAAACTGAAGTTCTTTCAAGAACAGAAATCCTGTGTTTGCTTCTCTCATGAAACACCTAAAGCTGTTTTTTCTAAATCAAAGTATGCTTGCTGTAAACTCTGGCAACTGCTGACTGCAGCTGCCAGGATTATCTCCACGGCAGATGCCTGGAAGCCTTAAAAGCTCCTTCTTGGGGTTCTGGGCTGCCTAATGCAGTACTGAGATTTGTTCTCTGGCTTCCAAATCCATGAGCTGCATAACTTGTGTCTTCTCATGCCTGAGATCTTCCAGTCCTAGAATACATGCCTAAAAACACCGGAAACTGTGTCGCTGCCGCCTCTTAGATGAGCAAGCAAAACAACAGTCAGGGTCTGAGAAATGCCAGCCTATGTTTCTTTGGAAGCATACTGAAAATAGGTTGTTTTCACTTAGCAGGTCTGTTTTGATAATTCGTCTTTTCCAATAAAAATGCATTCTTCTAGAAAACTCCTAACCAGTTCTGTTGTGAGCAGTCTTTTAACATGAGATTAAAAAAAAAAAAATTCCCAAGCTAAAAGCCCTGAAAACAACCTACAAACATGGACTTTTATGATGAGCTAGTGTTTGAAAAAAAATATTATTTAAGTTTCATTGCAACTGCTGCAATCCAAATGCCACTTCTTTTGCACGCTTTTTTGATGGCTCCAAAACAGTGAGTATCCATGTACTCATGCTTTACAACTAACGGATCTATTGCAAGATAACACCGTGAAAGCAAGGAATACCCTTTTAACAATGCTGTATTTTCAGAAAGCTGACATATCTGTGCTGTGTTGTTAAAACCCGACTGTTAGACTGTGCGACATCTTGGTAAGAGTAATTTCACTTTCCAGCTTCTCCTCTCTCGTGTCATTTTACTTCATAGCTTTTGTATTGTATGGCATCCTGCACCCACAGAGAAAGGTGAGCAGATGTGGCCGTTTCTGCCACAAGAATATACATTCAAGTGATCAAAGCCACACCTAACTCCCTCCCACCTCAGGGTAGCTCTTCAAATATAGATGCCTAACTATTTTCTAATTGATCATAATTTTGAGGAGGGAATTCAAATGAAGTAACTAACTAAATTTAAAGAAATGTGAAAATGAAGTTTTTAGAATGACACTTGGATGAAAGGCATAAGGACAGTACAGATTCATGGGAACAGAGCTGTTGAGAGGGATTCCCACTATAAGAAATTTAGTACTCTGGAAAGAAAGGGAAACATGCACGTAGGTTTCTGCACATTACCAATGGCATAAAGAATTAACTAGTAATATGATTTATCCTCATTATTATCAAAGGCTTCGAAGCCTTCACCAGGCTAACAGTCCTGTGAAATTAAATTCCATTTAAACTGAGAGTTTATGGGTCAAACAGCTCGCATATCCAATTTCATCAGGAAAATATCCTAATGTATATGACTGAGGAAGTAATAATGTAAAAAATACTTGTTCAGCCTGCACTGCCTCCTCTACTAGAAATAATGATGCACCACTAACAACACCAGCTTAAAATACATAGGTGTCAGTCCCTTAACAAGTGCAAGCAAAGAAAAAGATCTTACTGACTTCAGTTATACATGCAGATAAGTTAAAAAAAAAAAAAAAGTGAGAACATCATTTGAAGTATTTTCTCATCTTTGTCAGATGATTAGGAAAAATCTCTCTGGTGCTTACGGATAGCTGCCACATAAAAATCAAACTAATAAACAAACAATTCTCCCCCAAACCAAACCAATTCTACCTCCTGCTCCCAAACCACAGACGTCATATCCATCCTTCACTAACAAAAAACAAGACTGTCTAAAGCATATAGAGTCAGAATAAGGCATGGTCTTTATCTCCACAGTCATGAAACTGTGATTTTTTTTTTTTTTTAAAGATAATTCCTTGAGTGGTAGACTTTCTTAATTTAGGAAAATGAACTGAAGTCCACTGAAGACAGCACAAAAGCTCATACTGGCTTCAGTGATTTGGATGAGGATGGTAAAGTACATGCTTTTAATGGAGGCTCCTAATTCTTCTCTTTTGTTTCCAGAAAGGGGCAAATTTTCATCTCAGTGAAGACTACATAAATCCTCAATTCATGGGCATTGCTTAGGATCTGTGCTGGCAAAAATGAAACTGGAACCTACTGTCCCCAGCTTGTACCCTCTCTTCTCCATTAGGTTAAAACCCAGTCTCCTTCATGGCTTGTTTCTTGATGTAAAGGGAAGGCTGTCATCTGCTCCCTTCCACTGGAGGGACTCCACTGTTAGAATTAGCATTGAAGAGTCATTTTTAGAAGCATCAGTGTCAGCAAGTGAGGTTACAGCTAGCATCATTTCAGTTTCTGGTGCTGAAAGGTTTTGAGTATCATGTCTATCTGGTAGCCAAGTCCTTTGTCACAGATACTCTCCGTGATTCTAAGTCAATGAGAACAGATAGCCAGGAAAGCTTTGAACATCAAAAATGTATAAAATACAGCAATGCAGTGAGAATTTAAAAAAAAAAAAAATTGAAGATATGGAGCTGTATACTTAAATGCTGTGGCAGTGGACAATATTCAGCCACCAAAGAGGCCAGGTACCTTTCCCATTCCACTGGAATATTTGGAATAATTCTTGATTTAAGAAGAACTAAAAAGAGAGCTTTTATTTGGGGGATGCAGATAATTTTAAGAATGACGCACTACAATCTGGTCAGCATCTGTCTCAAATGGCAAGTCATAAATTATTAAATTTTAATCCAACAACAATTAACATCTTGAAATACGAGTGTATCACCAGAGTTGTGTCAAGTTAACATGCTGTATTTCTAGCTTCCACAGGCCTGGGAACTGTTCAATGCACTAAAAAGATATCTGCATATGGGGTAAGAGTATAAATGCAGCTGTTCATAAACTCGCTGTCCCGCATATCATGATATTGCAAGTCTGTATTATAAAAAAATTAAATGAAAACACTTCAAACACAACCTTCCCCTCAGTTTGGTTTCAGAGGCTCTGAAGCCCAGTCAAACTAATATCCTGCATTTTCCATGGATTTTCATTGATTTACTGCTATAGCTGCAATAAACCTGGCTGGTGATAAAAGTAGCAGCACAGGGAAAAAATCATAACTGTTTCTTGAAAGCCTCATAAAATTATATTCTGCAAGGGGCCCTAAACCACTCAGCTGATCCTAATTCAGCATAAAACTGTGTGCTTCCCAGTGAAGCGGGGCTTTGCCCGTTGGCCAGTGCAGCAATAAGCGGAAGGAGCTGCATATCTGAAGGAGATATACAGCTGGGCTGGGAACAAACAGCTTTTCAGAAGCTAGAAAAAAGCAAGTGTACACAGTCTTAGGAGGGGAATTAATTTAAGCCATTTAATGTTAACATATTAGGCTTCATTACTGAGTGCAGAAAGAAAAGGAGGAAGTGATCTGACTAAGGATAAAAACATGGTAACTAAAGAAATAACCAGATAACTAAGTGGGCTTTTAAATCTAGATGATCTCTGAGTATAGCCTCTCTTTTCCAATTTCCTCTGCAATGTAAGTTTGAAGGGTATGAAAGGAGGGAGACACTGACGGCTCGGGAAGTTGACACTGCATTTCAGGTAAATGCCCTTCCACAAAGTCCTGACAAAGGTCTTCTCCTTATCAGTACTTAAGCTGGGAAAAACAAAGGAGAGACACATGAGGAAAAGCAGTGATGAAAAACGTAAATATGGTCTTACGAATTAGGGGATAACATGCTTCCTGGAGAAATGGAGAGACAAGAGCATTGCACCAGGTGCTGGAGGAACCTATCCTGTTTCTTGAGTTGAATGATGAATTCTAACCAGATGAGGTGCAGAGAAGGACAGAGAAGTGCTTGGGGGAACATCCCAGGAGGTAAGAAGATAAGAGTGTAGCTTGCTCTGACTAGTGAACTAGGGGCTGGGAGAGGGTATGACTGCTTTCTATCAATGTATCAAAGGAGTACAGTGCTAAGGAGGCAGAGGCATTCCCCATGCTAAGGGACACTCTTGGCAGAATGACAAGTGGATTAAACCCAGACACTAACAAATCTTTGCTGGAAATAAGGTTTCTAACTGTTGGAGCAATGATGTTCTCCAACAGTCTCCCAAGTAGAGCAGTGGAGGTAAAAAACCTAAATAGGGTGAAGTAAGAGTTTGATAAGAGTTTATGAAGACGACTGCATGATTCGGTTAACCTCAAGGGAATGAGATTTTCAAACAGTTTTCTAAGCAGAGGGGTAAGGAGCACAGGGATCACCAGCTACTTCAGAGGTGGAACTCAACTGGTTTAACAGGACAGGTGATGAGACCCTGCTCTCAACCAGAAAACCTTGCAGTTCTGAGCCTTCTCCTGCTGAGCACTTTTTCAGTACAGGTCTTAAAGGAAGGCCACGATGTCACTGTGGTCGAGAGCTGACATGCACATATAGCAGAAAGACAGGGTCAGTGAGGTTGAAAATTCTGCCTTCTTGGCTCTGGGTATTAGATACAGGGAAGAACTGAAAATTTTATGCACTTTCTGCCTTTCAAGTTCCTGAAGTTTAAGGTCTGCATTTGCAAAATTGCCTTTTTTGTTACGTTTGAGCAATGCTGAGCATAAAGCTGTCCAAACCGTTCTGTATGAGTCTTTCCCTCTAACAGACTGATTTTGCTAAAACAACATCACCACTATTTTCAGAAGTAAATTTGTCCGTCTATTATTGTGTAACATAGTTTGTTTTTTTCTTAGAAACAGTGGACTAACATCACTAAATATATTTTGCCATAGGTATCAAATAATATTATTAACAGGGGATAACAATTTTCAGCTAATACCCAGTGTCAAATACTTTGGATTTAAGTGTGGGTGGAAAGAACCAGGAACCACATGCCCATTAGACAGACCCACAAAGCAGCAGACAACCTTTATATTGTGTTCTCAGTCAAATATTTGTTTCTATATTTCCTTTTCTTCTGTCTGCAAAATTCTTAAAGCCATAAAAACAAAACAAAAGGCAATATGGAAAAACAATTTTGTGATGGACTCAAGCTTTAAACTTTCAGTGTCTCGTTCAGATTTGTTCAAGTATCACTAGTATCACAAAATCTGATTTGAGTTGTTTAGCTACTCTGTATTTTAAGGCTTTCATTTACCTAACATTTCTCTGGGCCACCATTTTAGCTATCAAGTAAACTCCCTCTTACGAATAAATGATGGTACAAAGCAACCACCTCCTGTACTCTGATGCTGCTTTCATATGATGGACACTTTTGGGGATACTTGTGAATAATGAAGTGCCATTCCTTGCAACTGGAGACCAAATGTGTGCCTGTACTGCACAATGTTTTAAATATTAGAGGACCTGAGAGATAAAAGCTTAACTTCAACAAAAATCAGCTGCAAATTTTGATATTTACACTAATAGGCAAGACATTGGTTTGGCTGACAAGAAAGGTATAATTCATGGACATTTATGAGTCATAAATTCAGAATCAGCATGAAAGAAACAAACTCGTTATGGGGGACAAAAATTCTATGGGATTTTTGGAAGAATCCTTCCCTTCATGCTGCCACCCTGGGTCTGGTCACAGCAGCTGAAAGTTACCTCCAATAAGTAAAACGAAATTAGTGATACAGTTGCTGGTGAACAGGTACCCAAATCTTAAAACTAGTAATAACAAGACCAAATGAGCTCTCTTTAACAGCTGGAAATAATAAAATAAAATTGATTTTGGTGTGGGAAGCCTGAAGTGTAAAAAAATCTGCACTTTTACAGTGTAGATCTAACAAAGCTTGGAGGCTTCTTTTGTTTCATTGTTCTGCATTGATGTTTCTTCAGGCATACACCTATTAGTCAAATACATCTCTCATTTCCACATACCTTGTAGTGGAAGAGGAATAATCCACAGAAGAGGCTGTACAGGTCAGCCGTGAGTAGGGAGAGGTTGACGGCAGTAGCACTGGTTTTCTTTATGACCACTGGCATAAAGCTGTAGAGGCCAAACATACAGGCACTAAAGCCAACATACAACAAGCCTGTGAAAGAGAAACAAGAATCAAAGTGATCTTCCATAGCCTGCAGAAATGACTCACATTGGGAAGAAGGCAGCTGTGGTTTTAGAAAAGGATGAAAATGCTTTTTCAAAGAAATATGGATTCAAATTACTAAGATAAACATATATAGAGACTAAGAGCATCATTCTAAACATATAAAAAAACCAGTGAAAACGATATCAGCAGTGGAGAGGAAGTCCTTTCTCTGTGATCCTTGTAACAGCAGTGCTGTTTTAAGTCAGTGTTGTATACTACTAGTGAATACCTCCTGTCCAACAAAAATTTGGATGAAATGATTCATTCGGACACATCCAATATAGTCTCTTAAGGAGTTTAATGTCCCCAGCACCAACTGCGTTTGGCTGAGTTTGATGGAGCACACAATATTTTTGGGAATGGACCCAAAAAAAGAATGCAAAAATATTTGCAGAGGAGTTAGTAAGACAATGGATGAATGCAGGAGGACAGCACTCAACTGACAGAGGTCCTAGTCTTACTTTGCCAGTAAACCTGACAAATCACTTCACAGTTTTGCAGCTCTGTTCCTCTACCACTTTTTGTCTGGCTTCCTTAGTAAAGCTTTCTGGAGCTGAGACTATTTCTTGCTACATGTTTGCAGAGTACCTCACACAAATCGGATTGTTAGTCACTAATATAATAAAAATACATTACAGTAAAGATCTAATTTCATTTAAAAGCCTAAATAACTTACTGGGAAAGAATTCATTGCTTCAGTTATTACTTGATAAATCCCAAGGCAAATTAATCAATATGAAGTTAAAAAAACAGCAAACACTTCACTCATCTACTCTCATGCAAATCATATTTCTTAGGCTGCCGTATGCTGCAGAATTCCCAGCTGATACGTGCATGAGCCTAAATTCAGACTCATGCCACCTCTTCAGAGCATGTTGTTAAAAAGTTGCAGAAAATCTGATTGCCAAAGTCCTGAAAGGAATTAGAAGGGGGGAAAAAAAAGCCCATTTGATTTGTATCTGCATGTGGATCCACTTAGTTAAAAACTCTTTAGAAAAGCTATCTAAAGGACATGATAGTTTGAGTCCCTTAGAAGCATCTGAACTGAAGCATACATTCATCTGAAACAAACACAGCAGTCACAAAATAGTGTCAATTATTATGGCATGATAATGAATTTGAATTTATATTCAGAATATGGATAATCATGGTAAGAACTGCTTTTACTAACAGGTAGCCAATCTTTATGGTGTGCATTGTATATGGGTAACAACAGAATCAGCCTTAGGCAGTGCTTGAAAGAGTTGCTTTATGCAAACTCTGCAACTCTTCTGTAGTAGGCATACAATCGCGTCAAATAGAGCATAGTTTTGATCAATGAGAAACTGTTTGCATATATGAGCATTAAGTCAGCTTTTCTTCCAGGCTTAAGTCAAGAACAGGTCAGGTGCAAAAGCAACTCTGGATCCAAAGTCAGCATTCTCAAAATACTGGCGGCAAATCATCAGCTGGTCCTCTGAGCCCCTGCTAGTCAGTCTGGATTTAACACACATATTCAGGTGCTTTGCTGGGTTATGCTCTCAACTAACAGTATAATTTTATGGTACTGCCTTGGTGTTCATATTCTTTGGCAGCCAACCACATGCACTTCACAGGCTGCTTTTCCAACGGGCACTTCAGTTCCACTGGAAAATTGCTTAAACTGTAGCTGTCCTATCAGAGGTGGATGCAAAGTGGCATTTCATTTACATCTTAAAAATAATAGTAATAGTAATACCCACCAGCTAGGTGGCATTCAGTGGTGACAAAAAGCAATCTGGAAATAACATCATATGATTTTCAGATATTGCTTCTTCGAGTGCCAGTTTCAGACTAAAAATATGTTGTAAGTTAAAGGCTTGGAGCCTCTGCTTCCTTGGGTACCCCAGCAGTGCTAGCACCAGCCTTGGGAATCGCCACTAGTGCTGCAGTCCTAGGTGGTGGGATCTGTGTCTACTTGTCACTGAGTCACTAGTACCT
>NW_010147925.1:0-10660 GCF_000699245.1 Pterocles gutturalis | reverse complement strand
ATGCCTGGCGTGTGGCAGGAAGAGAAAGAAAGAAAGCCGGTAAGTTAGGAGGTGCTTTTGCAATAATCTGCTGATCAGCCTGCCTGTGTTAAACCCTGAGAAGCTCATCATTCCTAACTGTCTGCTTTCAGATGTGCTGGCATCGTCCTGAACTGAAGGCTTGATCTGCATGAAGGCAGCCGTGGGTGGGATTCATTACACCCAGCTCTGGACACATACTGAGGGTTGGTGGTCAACAAAGAGATTGGGAACTTTTTAGGGTGCAGACTGTCCAACCTCTTTTACACACCATCTTTAGCACAGCATGATTTGTGTCATGCCCATTTATTTTTCCTGATGATAAAGGGACTCTATCAGATGTCCACATCTCAGGTATCTTAAGTTGTTCTAAGTAATCTCATCTTGTCTGTCAGTGTTCACCCTGATGGGTAAGGTTACCAGTTTTGCCCAGTTGGGTGTAAATGCCTCATAGGTGTCTGAACTGGGCACTTAGGGATCATAGGATCATGGGGTGATTCCAGCTGGAAGAGAGTTCAGAGGTCTCTAGTTCAAACCCTGCTCAAACCAGGCTCAGCTATTGAGTTCAGACCAAGTTGCTCAGGACTTTGCTCAGCCTGGTCTTGAAACCTCTGAGGACAGCGACTACACAACCTCGCTGGGCAACCTGCTCTGCTGTCTGCCTATCTGCAGTGTGAAGCGGATTTTCCTTTTATCCAGTCTGAATTTCTGTATTTCAGCTTCTTCCTGTTGTCTCCAATCCTCCTGCCACACACTGCTGTGAAGACCCTGGCTCTGTCCTTTTGATAACCTCCTTGCAGGTAACTCCTTGAAGCCTTCTCTTCTGCAGGCTGAACAAGCCCCAGTCCCTCAGTATTTCCCCACTTCTCTTAAGACTAGGCATCTTCACACAGATGGGTAGGATCTGCTCCCAGGGACTGCTTGAAAGCAGCCCAAGTATCACCAAGACTAACATGCCTTGGGAACTTCTGTTTCAGCTCCTGAGCATGCTGGCTGAATGTTGCATGTTTTAGCCTTCACGTTTTTCCTCCAAAAGCTATAATTTCATTGGGATGAAATGGAATCAGTTACAATTTTTCATACTGTCTTCTTGGAAGACACATTCAAACCTCCTGTAACAAAGGAATTGTCTCTTCCTGGGAGATTCAAACTGGCTTTTCTCTTAAATAAAATTGATGTTAGTTTATTTGTGACTATTTCATCTATCACTCTAGAAAACATGTCATGGTCTCATATGAAACCACTCAGTCAGAACAGTGTAATCATTCTCCTTTCAGTCAGGCTGTCAGCAAGTATTAATGCTCAAACCTTCAAGGATTCAAACAGAAATACACTGATTTATACTAAGTGTGAAGATGATGCTATGTATCAGGGGAATTTCCAAAATTAAAACCAGGAGAGCTATAGCCTGTTTTAAACATGATAGACGTAACAGATTGGCTTTAGATCTTTATATTCCAAAATCTTTATATTCCAAAATCATTTTACATCAGTTGAAAGCTCATCCATTCTTAATAGCACAATTATGACAGATGGCAACAGGCCACCTTGAGTTATTTATTAGGTTGCCTGCTGTGACTTTATCACCACCATTCAGAAGGCTGGTGATTTAACTCTGCTGGACTGAAGGTTTGAGTTTGTCACGGTGGATAAATATCCAGGACAAGGCTGCAAACACCCTGACATAGATTTGTCAATCATTACTTGACAACCTTGTATCACTGTCAATGCAATTGAAAGCATACTGAGTGCAGTGGAAGGCAGGGAAGAACACAAAACTACAGATAACTGTCCCATTTATTCCATGTTCAACTACATCGCATTTCCAATTATTACTCTAACAAAACAAGTAAATATCTATGATGCTCTTGCTAAGATCTCTTTATGAAGCGTAGGGACTCTTCAGAATTAGTGACTAACTTTCAATGTCATTTTAATGGCATCATGGACCAAGTAAGACTTTATTTTAATACCACATTTCACTGATATTGAGTTACAACAGAACTCCCATGGAAGTACATATGACATTTACACGGATAGTAGATTAATTCACTATGACCATTGCTAGTTCCATCAGTACCAGATTAATTATGTCCCTGAGCTCCTTATAATTAAGTATAAACAAACACTGATGCAATTATGCTAATTATCTCAGATTAAAGAAGGCAAATACACTTAGAGTATGCAGTTGAGTGTGTTTCTCTATGGATACTTTAAATTGATTTGTCATTTAGTTTTATACAACCATCAAATCTCCAAGACTTCTAGGTGCAGTGTTTTCTGAAAGGTGCACTGTTTTTATTGAGGTTTATGATGATGATAGGAAATTGTGAGCTAAGTTTAATGAAAACAAAGTGTATCCCATAACTTGTATCCCCTGTCCTCAGGGATTCCCCACATAATCAGTTGCCTTTGCACACTTCTGAGATGTCATTTTGGTGTTAATTCTGAAACTAGGTACAAGCTATTGTCAATGGATTGCCAAAGCTTGAACCCCCTGCTAAGTATATCAGCTCTATAGTAGTTATATTCTTTTATTTCTTCTGTTGACAAAAACAGCAAAAGTGTGATTATAGGGACTCTCCTTTCCTAAATGTGGATTTGCTTTTAAAGCAAACAATTTGCTGGAGTAATTAGAAAGGAGTCATAGATCATAAACTCAGCTTCCAAACTAAAACAGGAAAATGCAATCCACTCTATAGCAAAACATTGTAAGAGATTCATTGCGCATGATGCTACCTAAACTTGTCTAAAAGACACATCTCCTATATTCCACCAAGACTACTTGGAAAGCAATTAACCATTTGCATACAGAAATGTTCCCCTTGGAAATGAGTTTATGAGACTATAATATGCACTGCAAGTACGTTTTTAGTTTTTTTTTGTCAGGTTCCATTTTTTTTTCCTCAGCATTCATTGAAAAGGTTTGGCTCTTAATGACTACCTCACTTATTTGTCCCAGTGCTGCACTGAATCTTAGAACTGGAACCCCATTATTGTTTTACTTCACGGCTGTCTGTATAATTATCTTATGGCATTCATATGCTTAACCTAATCGTGCAAGGAAGGCATAATATGGCAATGGGAGGACAGATCATTTAAGAAAGGTTATGAGGCATGTGGTTCAACCCCTGGCAGTAAACTGGCAGAAAAGTCACAAACATTGGCTCCTGTGAAACTTTGTGCCTGCTTCCCCAAACAGTGGTTGTCTCCACGCCTCATTCAGCAACTATCTTCAATGAGGTAAAGTGTTTTCTTACCTATTTGCCAATCCCAGGGAACTTTCAACAGCTCTTTGTGTTCCATGATTGCACTATAAGAGAAGACAAAATTTGATGGAAGAGAACAGAAGTTAAATAATTCAATTCAAATGCTGGACAAAACAACATAAATAACTTTATAACAAAAAACCTCTGTAGGAAACAGATGCAATCACGACTTTGCTAATCCACTCAGGCATTATCCCTGTGCCTGTGTATTTGAAAGATCTTCAGGGCAGTAATCAGACATGATAGCATACAATTTCCAACTGGTTTATTTCCAGCTCTCTATATATCTGCCCAAAGTGCCCACCCCTGTATATGTTCAATCCTCTTGTACTCTTCTGACTTAATATTCTGAAAGCTTTTGAATAGTAATGATTAATAATGTACCTGTCTGACTTATTCACCCTTCAGAGTGTCTCTGCAGTGTCAAATAAACAGATACTACAGGGTGGCTTTGGGAAGAATACTGTGATTTGTTACATACTGAGAGAGATCAAATAGTCACAGCAATGAAAGTCAGGAAACAAAAGCAAAGGATGGGCCAAGCTGCCAAAGTCCACTTTCAACATCTTGTAAGTCGCGCATTGTATACTAACATCAAAATCCCAGATCCAGAAAATTCTAAGGTGACAACAAGTCAGCTCTTCCCAGTCCAAGCAAACAGACCCTTGGAGGATAGGTGTCTCACGAGCTAGCTCTTCGCTCAGCTAACCGCTTTCTCTGACCTGTGATTTCCAGATCAGTCTGGACACTATTTTAAACAAGTATAAAACATGGAATTACACAGACTGAAAAACAAAGTAGCTAGTACAAAAGGTGGTATGTGGAAGACCAAGTATAGTACTAAAACTGCAGGAACCCAGTGCCTTCCAGATTAATCTAGTCTAGAGAGCTGCATCCTGGAAATTGTAATTTGTTTGCTGCTGATGTGTGGCAAATCTAATACTGTGTACAGAACAAAATTATTTTGTCTGTAAAACAACTAAACTATAAGTGTCTTTGCAAGCATAAGGCATATGCCTCTTTTATCAGCAATTCCTGAAGAATATAATGAAAACAAACTGCAATGTCTCTTGTTCTGGCAAATTAATTTTGATATAATGTAAATGTAGTAACATTGCTTTCATACTATTGCCTATCTGATACAAAAGATGGATGTCAACCTGAAAGTGAGTCAGCAACGTGTCCTCCGAGCAGAGAAGGTCAAGAGCATCCTGGGATGTGTTAGTAAGAGTCTGGCCATCAAGTTGAAGGACATGATTTGTGAGACAGTAGCTGGAGTACTGTATTCAGTTTGGGCTGCCTAGAATAAGACAGACATTGACAAACTGGAAGGAGTACAGTGGAGTTCTCTCACAATGGCCAGGCAGGTGGAACCCATGATGTAAGAGGAGATGCTGGAACAGTAGGGTTTGTTCAGTGCGAAGAAGAGAAGGTTAAGCTTTGGGGAAGGAGGATGGGACAACAAATCTGCTGTCTGAACTACCTAATGGGTAGTTACAGAAGACAGAATCAGACTTTTCTTGAAGGTGCACAACAAAAGGATGAATGACAATGGACATAACTTGCAATGTGGGACACTCTGATTAGATATAAAAAAAATAAAATATTGGTCAAACACTGGAACAGGTTGCCCAGCAGGACTAGCATTTCAGTTCTTGGAGATACTAAGAGGTAAACTGTGCACGCTCCTGAGCAAACTGATGTAAATTTGAAGTTAGCTTTGAGCTGCTCTGAGTAACAGCTTGAACCAGATGACCTTCAGGGGTCCATTACAAAGTAGGTTATTCTATGATTATGTGATTCCATCAGACATCATTATCTCCATTTGCTGGGTAGTTGCTATATCCTCAACTGTCGTCAGCCAATTTCTTCTCTTGCTTTGATATACAGTTCCTCCCTGCTTTAATCACATTCAACCCACTAAACACCTTTCACTGTGGTAGTTAGCCAACTCCTTCCTTTACTTCACTCCTTGCCCTGACACCTTAGCCCTTCATTTGCTGTCCAACAGGCATTATCCAGGTTTATTTTACATTACAGCCTAATATTAAGCACTCTTGCTAAACCTTTCTAGAAAACAACAGCCTACTTCTTGGAAGTCCTCTTGGAGACACAGCCCTGTATTAGAGTTGAAGCATGAACTAATAGAAGTCACCCACACTTATGTAGATGTCTGTAAATAAACATGGAATAAAGTGCAAATACCACAGCTTTTTTGCTACTATATATTTTGAGATCAGTGCATGCCATCAAAGCGGACATTCACTTGTGGGTACTGTTTTGTCTTTCCTACATTCAGCATAGTCCTACACACTTTTCAGTATTTCTCTTCTTCAGAATTGTAACGCTGCCTGTAAATCCTAGGAACATAAGACTTATACCTCCAGTAGTAATAACACACATGTTCCCTATCCTCAATCACTTTGTGGATGCCCAACAAACTTTGACCAGCACTATGTCTAGCATGCTGGGAAATGACCCTGTTCATGGGAGGCATTCCTTCCCCAGATTACTTCAGTTTAGAGGACGTAAAGGTCCTATATTGCACCAAAGTGGACAGTACTGTTTCAAAGAAAGAGTCTGCAATTGTAACGTGGGGACCTGGCTTCTCTTTGAAACAACTGGTATATTTAGCTAGATTAAACCTCTGCAAAGTCGTAACTATGTGATGTCTGCTCTTCATTACACGTAAAGGTAAGAAAACGCTGAATTGCTTCATGGAACCAAGTAGCAGAAACATAATTGGCCTCTCCTGATAAGCAAGCTTTTGCCACCTTGTTAAAAAAAGTACATATATGAGCTACCTTATAGCAGCCTTCCAGTACCTGAAGGGTGCCTACAGGAAAGCTGGAAAGGGACTTTCTACAAGGCATGTAGCAACAGGATAAGGGGTAATGGATTTAAACTGTAAGAGGGCAGATTTATATTAGATACTAGGAAGAAATTATTTACTGTGAGGGTGGTGAGGCACTGGAACAGGTTGCCCAGAGAAGCTGTGGATGCCCCATCCCTGGAGGTGTTCAAGGCCAGGCTGGATGAGGCTTTGAGCAACCTGGGCTAGTGGAGGGTGTCCCTGCCCATGGCAGGGGGTTGGAACTGGATGATCTTTAAGGTCCTTTCCAACCCAAACCATTCTACAATTCTAAGTGTGGTTGGGGCTCCACAAAAGCACTAGCACCAAAAAGCTGTGGAGGCTGTCTGAGAAAAACCTGCTGGCAAGAACTTTTGGGCCAAAGGTTGACTAGAAAAACCTTTGGGCTTTCAGCAAAGAAATGTTTTCTTATTGTCTCCTTCCAGTTCTGTCCTCTGTGTACAAAGACGCCTTGTTCCAACACCAGCTTCTTCTCCCCAGCAAAACATCTCACAGACCCTGAATTGTGACTAACCGCTTGGGTCAAGAGGGGGTAATGGTGCTACAATTAAATTCAGGAATACGAGACATGTACATGACAGTTTACACACACAGAGCATGATAAGGGCACTGATTTAATGCCCTCAGAATCAGTTAGTACCTACCTACCGTGAACACTGTAGGTAAAAAAAAATGCTTTAGCCAAAGATACTCAGCACACTTACATGCTCTTGAATTCTTTGTTTTTAAAAAAGGAACTGCTTGTGTGGCAGCCAGTTAATATAAATAATTTTAACTCACACGTTCAGATCCCACATAAATATAATAAGCTTTCTGGCTAAAGAAATAGAAATAATTACATGGGAATTGATGGGTCATTGTTTTGATCAGTCTCTGCTCTTAGAAGTTGAGTAACTCAGATATGCAGGGAAACAACTTGGTTTTGACTAACAATCAAAAGTCATTCTGTGTGACAAGCACCAGTGATGGATCTGCACAAAATGTGGCAATCTTGCATTGTGACTTTTACTGCACTTTCATCAGTCACAGTATTACTACCCTGGAAGATACCTTCCAATTCTTAGGCTTGCAGATGAGATGCTCATTAGGTACATGTGGATATAGACAGGACTCAGTAGTTCCCGAAATCCATGTGACAATCACCTGAGTACTAAATATTTTGAAGTGAAAAGGCTGGTTTCTTAAAGGCTTTTCCATTACTTCTGCCATATCTTAATGTAGTTACACAGAACGAGCCAACCAGTAAAATACCTTCTGACTGGACGTGTTTTCTACCTGTTCAGAAATCTAAGTGATTTTTTAAAAGCATGAAACAGAACCAGAGAGAGCTGTAGATTTTGTTAGTCACAGATCAGACCAACACATGAGTATCTACTTGTTTTCAACCAACAAGATGGTAGGGTGTGTCTTATACTCCTCCCTCCCCACATGACTGTTACTCAAGGACACCAGTCCTTGAATTAAGAGTACTTAGGTACAAATTTGTGTTATTATTCAGATCCACCAATCTGAGTTATGAAAGCCAACGCAAATTCCAGAATTAGAGGACACCTATGCTCCAAAGGAAATGACTACCTTCGAAGAGAGGGTTACAGTATCTCAATGGAGGCCACAGCTGTACTTAATTTGAATGAGCTTGGGGCTCAAACCTGCTCACTTACAGCTGAATTCCACTGAAGAAGGAGCCAAAGAGTCCAATCATGCCCAGGAATTCCACTCGACTCAGATTTCGGACGATATACTCCTCACAAACGTTTGAAATGCCGTATAGCGTTGCTCCACCCAGTACTAAGAGATCCCCTATCAGTTTATTTTCACCTAGGAATAAAGAGGGGAAAAATCAGAATGTCTCAAAACAACCATCTTTTGTCTAGAACCATTGCAAGTTCTTCCCTACAGATTTCAATCCTCAATCACTAAGCAGCCCATGTCCAGGTTAATAAGCTGAACGCAAATGTTCTGTCATTTTAACAGTTTTCATTCCATACTTAAGCAAAATCTAGCAGAGGTGAAGGGAGTGCATTATCCTTGTTGTCGATACGAGAATCTGAAAGAACATTAAAAATTTGTAAAATAATATAGAAACCAAGCATCTGTCTTCAGTGACTAATCCTTTAAATTTTATTATTATTACTTTTTTTGCAGGTAGAATGTGACTCAGCTATATAGAGCAGTTTGTGTCTCATCTTGAATTCTAACCAGTCTAAAACATATCCAGTATTTAGATGTGAAACCAAGTGAAAAACTCTGTGTACCTGTGAAATGAGTGAAGAAATCATTACAGCCCCAATATTGACCTCATTCTCACATGAAGCTGTTTGACAAGAAAGAGAGGAGAAAGGATGGGGTGTAGACAGGGTGATGACAATGACAGATTTTTAAAAGAGGTTCAATTAATGTAGCAGCACCTAATGCATGGAGTGAACACCAAGATGTATTTTCCAGGTATATATAATTACTAAAACATTGTATTATCAAAGACCGCTTGAAACCTTTTTAAGTTTCGGAAGCTTTTTTTATTGAGTGGTGGGGAGGGCTGCAGGAAGACTTGATCAAGATGAAGTTCCAGCTTGAAAACTGAAGCCCTGGCTTTGCGAACTGATGCATGCGATTCCTTCTGCACATATGGCTTGTTAAATGAGTTCTACGAGATCCACAGCTTCTCAAAGCTGTCAGACATTTTTGCAGAACCATATTCCGAAAAGCTGGATATAATAGACCTTTGAAAAGGTTCAACAGAAATGCTGAAGTACTAGACTGTATTGGTTTTTTGAAAGAAACCCTGTTTTCTTTTAAAATATCTCTTGATTTATTTTTGAGTTCCTGCCTTTTTAAGTTTTATTGTTACTGATTTGTAAAATACACACTGCAGTAAAAAAAAAAAAAAAAAAAAAAAGGAAGCCAAACACTCTGATTGGTTCAAAACTATCTTTTCAACATTTTTTTCTTTATGGGGTTCTTGTAAGCCTTCAGTTTTCATTCCAAACTGCAATGCTGAAATTTCCAGTGAGAAGAAATTTATCAAAATAAGAACGGTTAAAAGAGGGTGGACCAAGGGTTCATTTATCCAGTATCCTGTCTCCACCTCTGGCTATAAGCAGCAGAAAAGTGTAAGTTGTTCAGAGAAAAATTGGAAGGGGGTAAATGTTTAAAATACTCCCAGCAACACTCTTAGTCTACAACACTTTTCAGCTCAGAGGAGATGTGGCTTCTGTGTATTTAGACTTCTCTTTCGTGTACTCATCCAGTCGTGCCCTGAATTTCTATTTTCCATGTAACTTGACTGACAGCATGTTTATATTTGGCCATTTATGTTTTTTATATTTGCTACTTATTTTCCTTTTAGCCTTCTTTTGCAATCAGCCACAGAAGATGCCATTAATTTAAAATAAGCATCAGCACTTTACAAAACCTCTTCATACACCCGATGTGTTTGAAGTTCCACAGTGGCTCCAATCATCCCTCACTGAGCTCACTCATTTGGTATTTATTACAGCTACTCACTGACACTTCAGGGAAGTACTGCTGAAAAAGCTTTTGACCTTAGAACTTGGCTGAGCTGAACTACTGAGACAAAAATATCATCCTTTTGCATCTGCGAAACAGAGATGGCTCAGAGGCCGAGCATTTTCACAGAGATAGGATAGCCCCAAGCACCACATCATGATGGCTCTCCCCAGAGCACACTCATGCTCAGAGAGAGAGTGAGCCTCAACATTCAGGGTTATCCCAGAAGAGGAAGCCAAGATCTGGTCAGAGCATGGGTCTGCCCAGCCCAGGACCCTCCGCTGGCACTGAGCAACACAGGGTGCCTTTAGGAAAGCATAAAGAAACAGGAAAGCACAGAGAGATTTTTATCAGCCAGTTCTCAGCAGATTAGGGATTTTCTGAGATGGAATTTGCATTAGACCATCAAATGTAATAGATACTGAGGGCTTCTTCATTAATTTGTGTAAAGTGCATATAGTTTTGGCCTCTACAACACCTAACTTACCTGGTTTAAACATGCACTATTAAAAAGTACTCTGTGTTTTTAGCTTTTTAAGGCTGATAGCTCAAAGTTGTATTGGGCATCCCGTAATTTTCTGATTGTGAGAAATATTTTAGAATCACTCTGTACTGACTCTGACCATACCACTGAAGATTTCATGTACCTTTACCATATTCTGTCTCTTTCTTTCCTTTTCTGAGAGATGAAAAGTCCCAGTCTGTCTACAGTCTCTTCAACCCGAAGCCATTTTATACCCTTGAACAGCTTTCTCACCTTTCTCCACTGCACTATTTTTTTTGTAATTTCTTTTTGAGATGCAGTGACCAGAGTAATAATAGATGGTACTCTAGAGGCTAGTGCATCAAAACTTTATATGCTGGTATAAAAACGTTTTCTACTATATTTTTGGTTTCTTTTCTAATAATTTCTAGCATTCTGGTTGTCAAATGCCTTTGCTTCCTCAAGAGTCTGAGTTTGGAAATTTCCCCTAAGACTGACATCTTATTTTAT
>NW_010147924.1:0-4671 GCF_000699245.1 Pterocles gutturalis | reverse complement strand
GGACAGAGAACTGCTGGAGAGAGTCGAGCACAGAGACAGAAAGATGATGAAGGGAATGGAGCATCTCCCTTATGAGGAAAGGCTGAGGGAGCTGGGTCTCTTTAGTTTGGAAAAGAGGAGACTGAGGGGTGGGGTGACCTAATCAATGTTTATAAATATGTAAAGAGTGAGAGTCAGGAGGATGGAGCCAGGCTCTTCTCTGTGACATCCAGTGATAGGACAAGGGGCAATGGGTTCAAGCTGGAACATAGGAGGTTCCACTTGAATATGAGGAAAAACTTCTTTACAGTGAGGGTGACAGAGCACTGGAACAGGCTGCCCAGAGAGGTTGTGGAGTCTCCTTCTCTGGAGACATTCAAAGCCCGCCTGGATGCGTTCCTGTGTGATCTGATCTAGGTGTTCCTGCTCTGGCAGGGGGATTGGACTAGATGATCTTTCGAGGTCCCTTCCAATCTCTAACATTCTGTGATTCTGTGATTTAGGTCGAGTCTTGCACGGCGGGCTGTATCCCAGGAGGGCACTGGAAGTGGGTCTGCCATGAGCAAGTCCGAAGGGCTGCTGCAAAGAGCGAGCGGGGAAGGGGGAGTTTTGTCTACAGACTTTAAACTAGTCGAGGGAAAAACTTGTAGGACCCAAGTGGTACTACATGAGTGATGCTTACATTGTACATATATAGATGTCTGCTAAAATGACACAGCATAACGTCAGACATTTATTTGTTAGCAGAGGTGTATCTACTAATAGGTAGGATGTTACTTCAGTCTCTTCTTACATGTGTATATACTTATCATATGTTTGCTTGAAAACACCACACAGGGAAAATTTCCAGAAACATTGTATAAACAATGTCACATTCATTTGTGATGACCTTTTATTGTAGCTGAGATTTAAAATTGTGTTTCATCAGCAACTCTGATTTTAGACTTGAGATAATAGCTTCAGTGCAATATAAATAATTATGTAGTTTTCTAGAGTCCCCAGTGTCCCTAACTTCAAAACAGGAAGCCCACGGTAACAGTGATCTGCAAGATGCTGTATGAAACAATCTGGAACACTTCTTTTTAATGTGAAACAACTGCAAATGTTCTGATTTTCCTACATATATCTTTTTGCATGTAACTTTAGAATTGTCATGGAGATTTGAATATTTATTTGTTTTTAAACTTTATGCAGTGGTACATATAGAACTACAGCTGAAATCATTAAATATAGAAATTGAAAGTCTAGCTTATGTCATATTTATGAATTACATGGATTATCCTTTATATTAGGTTTATAAGCATCTTTTACTATATGGAAAATATTTTATTTTGAGTTCTTGTTTACATTCATAATGCAGTTCTAGACAGGTTCAAGATGCTGGTTAACCTTTGAAATGTATAACTTGCCTGGTGCTTAACAGAGATAGATGTCAAAGAAGTGCATATTAAAGCATCTCAAAACACAGGATCATCAATCTTCAAGTAGCCTGGCTTCACGCAGCGCGCTGCTATCCAGGATGCACCAGGCATATCTACAGCGCATGGAAGCTTAATGCATCCAGCCTCCTGCTTTGGCAGATTCTCAGTGGAAATGTCAGTTGGACATTAACAACTGCCTCAGCCTGCCTTTAATATTTCTTCAATAATTTAATATATTGTCTGACTCCGTGTGCTGGACTCATAACCTATCACTTATTATTTTACTGACTTGATGGCTCTGGCTCTAGATTCTAAGTCCGTTTTTGAAACCTACTGTTCACACTTTTGGTCACATGGGTGTTTAAAAGTATAAGCTTCTAATGAGTAACATAGGTATAAGAGTGGTTTTAGATCTTTTTAGTAGTGGTCCTTGAATAACCTCGATCTAAATTTGAAAGTACAGCATTCATAACTTTGACATTAAAATTACACATTTGGTGAATAATATATGTGTTTTTTTGGAAAGTCAAATTAAAAATAAAATCAATTGGGAAGCATTAGAGCTTCATTTAACTCTTTGATGTCAGCCTTTTCTGGCATGCTATTAATAAAGACCTGTGATAAAATGTTTAAAGAGGTCTTGGTACTTTATGGAATTATACAAGCTGCATTTTCTTGTACTGTTTTTAACTCTTTGCAAATGAGTCTTAGTGAGCTGCCTTGTATAATCATTTGAGTCCCTAGCAACCTGCCCAGAGATAGCTTGGAAGGAGTTTGCCCATACAGTGCTGACCGTCAGCTGATTTTGTGCTTTTACTTGGGTACCTTTTAAAACAAAGCTGGCTATGATAGCTTCTGTAGTGTTGCTTTTACAACTGTAGTAAAATTAAGATGTAAAACTGAATAAACTATAATTACAAAAATGCATAAAGTGACAAAAACCAATTCACAGCACTTTCAGACAGCAACAGAAAGTATTTTTGTATTTGTGGAAGCATACATTTCCACTGAATATGTGGTTATCCCAATAATATGAAAATGGTAAAATGGCATTTTAAAAATAAGTTAACCCATTAAACCTAGGTTTAAATTATTTTTTTTCTTTTTTTCTTTTTTAGGATGATGATCGAACAGAGGAGGACAACAGCAGAGTTGAGCCTGTTGGACATGCAGACACTGGTTTGGAGAATGCTACCAATTTTACCCTGGAGTAAGTTACTGGCAGAACATTTGTTTTAATGATGAGTCTTGAGACTGAACATAGGCTAGCAAGAAACTCAGATTAGTATGACTGAAACTGCTCTTAAGAAAGTGGGCACTCTTTTTTAGGTCATTTGTAATTTTTGTTTTAAACAATTCGCTTCCTGGACCTTTTTAAAGCAGATTTTAAACAGTTTAAAAAGCCTGTGCTAAAGATGAGCATTGGGAACTTGACATTTGTAAGTGGTGGTGCTACAGTAGATTTTCTGCCTCAGAGGCAATGCTTATTTGATGAAACTCTGAAAACTTGACAGAAGGAATAGGGCCAGTGCTAGCACAAATAAATCAACAGGGAAGAATTACACAGGGGAGAATCTTAATACTGGTCACCAGTTCACAGTCTACTAGGAGGATGTGTGTGAGATCATGAAAGTGGTGTGGTCAAAAAACACGTGTTTTGTGAATGGATCAAAACGGATGTTGTTTAGGACTGGGAAGCTCCTCCTTTAAAAAAATCAGTAAAGGATATTTTATTTCATCATGAGATACAGTAAGCTTGACCTTTTGCACGTCATTGCGAAGAGCTTATCCATACCTCACTATGGAATTAATGAGAAAGTATCACTTCTACCCTTAAATTAAATGTTTTAAATTGATTAAACTTAAATTTTAAATAAAAATAAATCTTCTGCTCCTATTATTTCTGAATTAAATTATGAATTAGGTGCAGAGGGTTTAAATGTTAGATAAAGATCATTGTGACATCTCTTAGGCAATACATGCTGAGTTTTACTGTGTTCCATTTACAAAAACTGTTAAATCATAAATTCCAAATGCTGCTTGCTAAGTAGGGTTTACAGAACTGTCAAATTTAATGCTTCTTGATATTGCTTTTAAGTAACTTATTGGCTTTTCATCATATGCTACTTAATTCTTTTGTTGTTGTTTTGATAGCATACTTCTTTGTATTTTGTATACTTCTTTTTTTGTATACTTCTTTTGTTTGTTTGAAGTAGTTGGCCCAAACTTATGAGAAAATCATCAAATTGAAACAATCTCTCTTAGGAAGGGATCATTTCCTTGTGTTTTCCCTTTTACAGAGTTTAACATTTGAATTTGGATTAGATTTAGGAAGAAAAAAAAAGTTTAAGAAAAATGAGTGCCTAGACCTTAAGTGTGTATTTTGGAAAAAAAGAAGGTTACTGATTCAGGCAGCAGAACAAGCTAAACAGTGTATGCTGGTTATGAAAACTGACTTTTTTAAAAATTTAAGCTACTTTTCCACTTGTGACAGTTTCAGGTGAATCACATTGGTTTTCACTTGTTCTCTTCCTCAGACTACAGTTTTCTTTCAATCTAATAGGAGAGTCAGAAGGAAGTTCATCATAGGGAGCCAGAGGCATACCAATAGCAAAAAATGCCTTTTAGAGCACCTTTTGGACATGAAAGACATTGTTTGATTCTCATGAGCTGCTTTTCACAGTAGTTAATGAAAACTTAGCCTTGATGTACAGTGGGAATGAGTTGAAGTTAGCCTATACAGCGACTGGGACAGGGAACATTACCCAATGCTGTTATGCTGTCAGTCTTAAAACATTTGTCTAGGTCTGAAGAATAATACTTTTATGGCTGATGTCTCTCAGCTCTCCCATTGTTGCAATGTTTTCTTGAGCTATTGCTAACAGTGGCAACAGGGATAGGGATCTTCCATTTGTGGTGTTTAAAAAGTGAGTTAAAAAAACAGACACAAATTGAGGCATACAACAGATGTTAAAAATATATTTTTAAAAATTAAATTAATGTGGAAGAAATATAAACCAAAGTGTAATGCTGGATTTTGTTGACTTTCTAACAGTATGTGGTCTGGTTATTCTCAGACTCCAGATCAAGCACTGCAGGCTTTTGGGATGGGTCACCATATGATCAAGAGTTTATTGAAGGAAGTAGAAAAGCTTTTACTGCTATCATAGGGCATTGGTCTTGCTCTTTGCTCCGTTTCTAAGTTAAATTTGATTTGCACGCTTACGAGAAACAAGCTTCTCAAAAATCTGTGTATACATATTTATATATT
>NW_010147923.1:0-15982 GCF_000699245.1 Pterocles gutturalis | reverse complement strand
ATAATTAAAGTATTTAAAATTATTTAAAAGCATAAAAAATATTAAAATATAATTAAATATAATTAAAGAGCTACTTTGGTGAAAGTTCACAATTAGTGGCATGAAAATACTGATCCAAAAGGCCTCTTAAGAATAGTTTAGCATCTGGCTACCTGTTATATCATGAACAGCATTTCTCTTTGGTTATTGCCTTGCTTCTATTTGCCACATTTGGAAGATGGTGCGAACACTACACTACACTATTGACTTATGCCGCTAGTCCTCTCCTCTCAGCTCTCCACATTTCTATCATTCTCAACTGTGTGACAGACTTAGCAATATTTCACAATAAGCAAAATTTATTCCATAATCCTGGTCTACCTGAATCATAAGGATGAAGAGTTTCTCAATTTCCAAAGCTACAGTGTATACACCGTATTTTAATCAAGTCAAGAACTGAATTTCAGCACCCTACATCAATGAAACCCACGGTTCAAGCATAAGTAACATGCTCTGTGGTTAGGCTTAAATGCAGTGTCTTTTCAATAATTTTAAATGCATTGCCTTATACATAGGTTTGCTTTCAATATTGGCTGTTGTACAAAATTAGGAGTATCTTAAAGTGTTACTTAATCACCTCACTTCACTTGTTATCTCATTGGTACTTACTTTTCTTCTAGATCTTGAAAAACGTAGATGTATACGGAGTTACCAGACAAAATACAAAAACTACAAGTATATTCTTGCACTATTACAGTTTTTCAGATTCTCCTGCTTTTGACAGTCATCCCTCCCAATTATTCTCAATTTAAGCAGCTAGTTTCTTACCGATAGAAATACTTCATACTGGAAATGGTAAATTTATCAAATTGAAATAAGGTCTTTGCACTGCACAAGGGCACTAATTGCTCACTATTTCTGGCTTACTTATTGCCATCTTTGGGTGGAGGTTCCAGTACCATCAGACACTTAAGGACCAACCCCTACAAAGTTGTGCTATTTTGCAGGATTGGGTAAATCTTTGTGTATTTTGGAAAAAAAAAAATTAAAGCCAGAAAGGATCAAATTCATTATGTACCTAGCCCATTTTTTGATGTGACACAAAGTCCCTGGGATGAACCTGTGCTACTTATTTCCCAGCTTTGTCTAACGTGGAGCAGCAAAGCAGCATGTACATTTCTCAAAAAGCATGAAGTGGATTCCAGGCTCCAGCGAAGTAAGAAAAGACTGTGAGGAAAACATATTTAGAACACCTAAAAGAATATTTTTATACCTTTCATTTAACTGAAGAGAATCGCAGAAAATCAATTTCTAAGATATAATTCCCCTTTTCACCAACTGTGCTATGACATTTCAGTTTGCATCTCAAAATGAGCCTCTTTTAAAGCAAAAATGGATCAACCAGAAGGATTTTTTGTTTGTTGGTTTAAAAACAATATTTAAGATACTGCAAAATGTCTATAAACTCAGTTACCAATATGAAGGAGCCATATAAACCCTACATGGAAGAAGACAGAAAACAAATCAAAGGAGTCTTTCTAACCTAAAAATCTTAACTCCAGAAAAAACTCTTAAAAATATACATGATATTACACAAACATTGTATATGACAAAAAGCAAATGAGAAATCAAAACTGAAAAGGAAAACATAAAGATGTAGGTAATAAAGGTAACTTGTTAATATTACCAACTTACAAGGTCCAACATGACACAGTTTTTTTTCAATCTTATGGGAAAAAGTATCAGAAAAAAATATTTTGTAATCTTAGTAAGTGTATGTTTTACGTCAAGATGGGCTTAAATAAGGTGTATGTTATAAACCACATTTGTGGTCACTATAGGAAAGAAGCAAAAACGTAAACTTTCTCATCACACAGCTGAGATGAAGTTACGGTACCACAGCCCTGTGACACTTGTAAAAAAAGCTGGATCAGGCACAGGCAGGATTTCTTGTGAAGATGAGGAGTTAAAGTGAATAGCTACATTTCCTTCTGTCATACTACACACACCAGAACATAAATATTTCCTGTTATAATGAAGGATTATTTTCAATCATTTGAGCAGAAAACAGCAAGACATTGGTCCTCTCATGGAGGATGTTCTGTACCCCTTTTGTTGTGACTGTCAATGGTGCTATTTATCAGCTAACAGCTGTGACTGATGCTGGCATTGCTAGCCACATAAACATAGCTTCAATCTTTCCCCTTCTGAGAATGTTGTGTCTCTTTTTATAAATTTGGGGAAGACACAGTGTGCAGAATATTCACGACATTGAGAAGTCAACTTTGAATTCCAAGACTGCAATATGTTCAGCAGCAGGTTTCCAAAAAGACATGTGAAACTGCAGTTCAAAAATTAAAGAACAAAAAGCTAAAATTAAAAGAAAATTCTTTTCTACCATGTAGATCAAGTATTCTTTTAGAGTGAAATTCACAGTACTTGGAGAAAAGTCAATTGTCAGGCTTTAGGTAGAGGATCTGGAAAAAAAATTGGAGGAATGGGGTGCTATGCACTGTTACAGACTCCTCTGAGACAGTCCTGGGCTAAATCTTCCAAGCTCCGGTTTTAGTATCTAACACAACTGTCTTAACAGCTCCATTTAGCACTTGGTTATATATTCTACAGAGTGCCTCCCATGGACTGACTGTCCTGTAACCACTTTCTGGCTCATAACCCCTGGTACAAGCACTGCTGAAGCACGCAGGCAATGCACAGAAACACTGGTCCTGGTGCAGATGAAAGGCTCTGAGAGCTCAGTGCTCCACCTCCATCACGCCTATAAGCAGATGTGAACAGAGAAACAAGACGACACACATAGATTATTCCTCTCCAACATCCTCCTAGGCATAAGAATGTGGAGCAGAGACCTTCAGAGTTAGACATGTTTTCTGTGCATTTCAATACCCTTGGTGGGTTTTTCTTCCATTAACTCACCGAATCTCCTCTTGCACCCAGAAAAACCTCCAGTAAGAATTCAATTTTACATGCACAGATGAGTGAAACATCACTGGGACTACCACCGGGTCATTTTAACCAATACATTAAAAAGAGCAATTACTACACGCCAGAGAGGATTTACACAAAACCAGCTTCCCAAACCAGGCTCTTTTCTGTGCACTTCCCTTTCAGCAGCCATCTAAATCCCTTAAGTTCCTGCCAAATGCCTGTAAAGTCCCCTCAACTCAAATTCTGCACATGTTCCTAAAATCTCATTCTCTCTTCCAAGAGAAAGGGAAAACAAGCAGAAACACAGCGGAGGGCAGCCTGGACATTCAGCCATGAGGCCCAGCACAAGGTGCTGCTTCTACATTTTCCCCTTAAGAAACACAGACTCAGTGCTGAAAGCCCAAACCCAGATGAGATCTGAAACCTTATCCATGCGAGAGTGAGCACATCTGCAGCTTCCCACCTGGTCTGGAGGATCTTCTACACTTCACTAAGATGCAAACGCATGTTCTCCTTCCTGACAAGGTTGCTGTGGCTTGGTAAAAATATTCCCTTGGTTGCTCAAGATGGGAGGGCTGAGATTTTCCAGGGGCAGGAAAAAATTCAGAAAGGGAACAGAAAGTAACACAGGTATCTCGCTTTTTGGGTAAAGTCTCAAGCTAAGAGACTACTCTGTGAAACTAGAACCCAACCAGCAGAAGTTTTCCAAACTGACCTTTTAATGCACTTGACATTTTATACAGCACCTAGTATTTATTTCAGACCCTGGGATTCCACCTTAGGAGATGGATCGTCTATCCTTTGTTTACTCTACACATAAAGTCCTGCATTATGGGGAAAAAAAACCACAGATGTCTTCCTTGCATGCAAATAATCACATCTACATTCACATTTTTGTTCATTTATAAATAATATGAACGATGGATATGACTGAATTACAACATTCATCATTCAGAAACATCTCAAGTCTCTCTACTTCATGGAACAAAAACATTTGATTATTTTTAAAGCCCGTCAGGCAAAGCTTGATAGAATATCAATATATCTAGAGGAAGAGTACATTTCAGTTTATTCTTGCAACCATGAGTGTATTAAATTTCAGTTTCAGTGACATAAATATCACTGGAGTAATTTCCTACCAATGTAAGCAGCCTTCTGAATTTCTTTTACCACAATTGAGATCTGAAATTGGTCAAGTAACCTCATCAAGTAAGCATGGAAAGGTCCTGTACAATACTATTTTTGGAGTTAGATTTTGTCTGTGGCTTTTTCTCTCACAAGGAATGTATTATGGCAAATACAAAACAGGCTGTTAGTCAGATTTGTCATGCTTACATTGCTGTTCAGGAAGGGGATTGCTAACTTACCTAGTTTTAAATATCAGGTGCAGTGGCATAAGCAGAGTCACTCAAGATATGGTCAGCAGATTGGACAACAGGTAACGTCTGGATGCATCTAATAGAGGGGCTTTACTGTTTTTGTCTTTAAACACAGCTCCAGTATTTTATCAATTAAGCATTAAGGAACAAAGTAAGTAGCAAGAGAGCACAAATCTGTGCACTTAAAGCAAATCTATCACACCCTTCTTAGTTGGAAACATTCAAAAAAGGGAGGAAAATTAGCTAGCAGAAGAACTAAACCAATATCAGCTAAATCTTATTTCTCCTCTTGTATGGGGTTAGCTGACCCTAGCTCCTTCTACTTCATGCTTTTCAGTCGAAGAACCCCTACATAGCTTTAAGCAGAATTTAACTAACACACTTACAATTCAAACATTAATTGTAACTTTAATACCCACATATAAATTTACCCAATGAACATGTAACATCCCAAACATTAAGGCAGTGTTTACCAGCACGCTTACCTCCACGGTCCCGTGCTGCTAAATTCTGTCCTCTTCTTAGAGTAATGTCCAACTGGTACATTCCGGGATCCCCTGAGGGAAAATCTGCATTACTCGTTCCAACCAAATTTGTCCTCTGGAAAGAAAAAAAAAAAAAAAAAAAAAAAAAAAAAATTTTGCCAAACAAAATTGTTCCCGGGAAAAAAAAAAAAAAAAAAAAAAAAAAAAAAAAAAAAGGAATAGCCGATGTTACTAAAAGTTGCAAGTAAGGTACATTGTTCTTTTGTACCACCATCCTGTCGAACTAATTACCATTCTCCCACCTCAGAGCTAATACCCAACACCAAGGAACACACTCCTGTCATCAAGATGACAATTCCTGAGCATTTTTTTTTTAAAGGGTTGATATCACAGTGATTAAATTTATTATTTAAAAAAGGTCGATGAAAATTAATCATTTTATACCTGTATTTATTATGGTAACCTCAATTTTTAATTACAGTCACATACACTGCTGTTCCACTAGAGCAGAATAAGTAAGAAAAAACAGAGCTGGACCTTACAGTACTATTTGGACTAGTCATTATCCATAGACTCAAACCCTATATTTATTCAACAGTGATAATCTTGGCATTGAATAAACATACATGAGGTACAATTTTGTCAGCTACTGCACTGCTTTGTAAGATACGTGTTTTCTTCCATAGACTTATGGGGGAAACTGGGGGAATCTTAAAGATTAAATGCGGCCACAGCTTTTGATTTGTAACACATGCCTTCTTAGTTCACAGCTCTCTGGATGGCATGAACAGTAACCACATTTCTATCCCAAATGATGGAGAGAAATAATATTTCTTACTATGTATAAGCTTTTGCAAAATAGTTTTAACACATCTCTCTGTAAGTAGCATCTAGTTACAGTGCATGCTTGGAATACCACATTTAATTTTAAGACTAGAAGAACTATATCTATTATACATTCACAGTACACACAGAAGCTTCATATATTATACACACCGAGCACCACAGTTACATATTGTCATGCCAGGAGCTAAATCTTTTAAGACTAGTGCTATCAATGTTTTATTATGCGAATATAGGTCCTCTGCAAGAAAAAAAAAAAAAAAAGCAGCATATTGGAACCATATCAGAGACTCCATGTGTACTAAGTGCTGCACCACTTCAACAAGAAACTTTTGCTCTTTCTCTTTCTACTACCTCCCTTCTTCTTTCTTATTTTTGAGGTAGTAATAAATCTAAAGCACAAAGCAAGCCACAAAATAAAGGCATTTTAACATGTGGTTTATTCTTTTTATTCCAGAGCACTTATCTTCTGATTTTGTCTTTGTCAAGTAACTCCTGAGGCATGCCTGAAACTGACAGAAGACCTTGCAAGCCTCTTGCAGAAGGCACCCATCACCTTCTTTTAAATTACTAACACCTCACTCAACATCTCTTTTTTTTTTTTTTAAATGCACTGACTGCAGAAGGATGCAAGATTGACAATAGTGAATTTCCACCCCATCCCTGCAGTGTTTAGTATCTAGTCCAGCCAGAAATAAGGAAAAAATTGCATACTGGCATGATCTTCAGCCTCACCCTAAGCCCCAGCATTCATCAGGGTGTTGCGAAAGATGAAATTTTTGAAGTAAATAAAAAACACCCAACTTTCCTTCCCCTTTCTTTCCCTTCTATGAGACCTTGCAGACACAAAAGAAATATCACATCTCTCCACATTTATAAACTCTCCGATTCTTCCTCATGGCATCCCCTCTCCCTTCCCCTCGGAAGCACAACACAAGCCCTTTATTAGAATTAGTTGATTTAAAACAGTGCCATGTTGTTGCTCCATTCTTTTCCTTCTCATCCCCTTTTCAATGCTTTTCCCTCCTTTTTTTTTTCTTTTTTTCTGCTAGAGGAGGCTAGAAACACTTAGGTGAGCAAGGTAACAAGCCTACAGGACATGAACAGTTACACAAATTAAACAAAAAGCAAATAGATATTACCTATCCCTAAGTATCAGAAAGTCAAACAATTATTTCTGCATCAAAACAGCAGCATTTGAAGTGTGCAATTAAAACTATCAATAAATCATTTTTCAACCACCTTTTTTAATTAACAAGTTCAAAAGTCAAAATGTCAACTAGTAAAAACCAACGAACCACTTCTGCATCGCCCATAGTGATGAACTGAAGCTAGAAATGTTTAGAGAAGAAGCTTGAGAGCACCCATGAAAGCCTACAACTGCCCCAACCATGGAAAAGCTTCAAAAATAAATTTTCTCAACTTCTAGATTCCAACTAATAATGTCAAGAAAACAAGTTCCCTGCAGCTAGGGAAAAAAAAAAACCAAACACCACAACCAGAAGCTGTTGTGACCCACAAGGCTGTTCCTTACCGACTGCTGCAAGATGATGACGCAACCCTGACAAAGCAAGGGCATGCCTTCACTTCTAGTGCCTAAAATCTATAGAACGTCGTGAAGTTACTTTTATTAAATCTTTAACAAAAATGTTGAGATTCCAGTCAAAGACCAGAAAGGCAATTAACCTTACTTTCACATATGCAAAACCACCTGTGGGAGAGCAGTGTCTTAATTAACTCCTTTGAATTAATTTTTAGCAGGGGTCTGTCATTATTTTACTTTATAATGTGCTTTGTAGCTAAACTATTACTAAATCCTTCGACTCTACAATTCCCATAAAATAAAAGTTGATCTGTTCTAAGGGAAATTTATTATTTGGCATAAATACTGAAGTCTTGTACACAGTGAATTTCAACAGAGAAGTTAAAGAAAGCTGATTGTCTTGAAAACAGGCCACGTGCAAACGGCAGGACAGGGGTCTTGATGCCCATCCTCCGTTGCACTCTGCTGTTTGACAGATACCAAACCCTCCTGGAGACAGTGAGAGCAAGGACAGGAGCTGCTTTCACTTTCAGTGAGACATCCGGGAGAAGTTTTTGACAGCCAGCACTCAAATGAATCTGCAGCTGCAACTCACGTACAACTCATGGCATGTCAAGTGATGCTCAAGCTGAGAGATGCCCAGAAAACGCGTGGTTTCATCAAGCTGGACTGAACACAGAGCTCACACTGGCCATGCTTTTGATGGCTCCTCGAGCAGCACTCCTCCTTTAAGCGTCCATTTTTCCAAAAACTATCACCACATTACACAAACTCACCTGAAATCTGAAGGAAGGCTATTTCCAACAATGCCAGGAAGCAGAAATAAAATTATTTTTCAATTCAGTTCCAATTCAGCCCAACAATTGTTATTTGTTAGCTGTAAGCTAGCTGAACCCTTTTCCATTAGAGGAGTACACAAGACAAGCCCGCGATGGACACAGGATGCTCTATTAGAACAACAACCAACAAACACCAGAATGGGTAACTTGTAACTGGAAACACTCAGGACTGTATTTTAAGACAAAAAATAAAAAGATAGCATGACCACATGAGTGTGCATTAAGCACATGTATGGAGCTAAGCTGTTAGTCTAACAATGGGACATAATATGCTTAATTTTGAGTTTTGATTTTTTTTTAAACTCCTATTTCTGCGGCATATAAAGAAAAAAAAATGAATTATTTAAAAAAAAAAATCCTAGAGCAGCTGGAAGGTCTGGGTGTAGCTACGTCATGAAGCTGTTCACTCCTCAACCCTTTGTGGTTCACTCACATGAGAAGTTGGGTAAGTCCTTCCATTTCTGTTGTGCACACCATG
This sequence comes from Pterocles gutturalis, assembly GCF_000699245.1. Taxonomy (NCBI): domain Eukaryota; kingdom Metazoa; phylum Chordata; class Aves; order Pterocliformes; family Pteroclidae; genus Pterocles; species Pterocles gutturalis. The sequence continues at coordinate 7,490 of NW_010147923.1, read as the reverse complement.
AAAATCACTTCACTGTGTTTTCCAGGAAAACATTGCACAGGAAAACATTTCTTCCTAATATCTCACCTAAATCTCCCCTCTTTCAGCTTAAAACCATCATTCCTCATGCTGTCACTGCCCCCTTTCAGCACTGGAAGGTGCTTGAAGGTCTCCGCAGAGCTTTCTCTTCTCCAGGCCGAACAACCCCAACTCTCTCAGCCTGTCCTCGCACAGGAGGTGGCTCCAGCCTCTGACCATCTCCATGGCCTCCTCTGGCCCCGCTCCAACAGCTCTGTGTCTGTCCTGTGCTGAGGACCCCAGAGCTGGATGCAGCACTGCAGGGGGGGGTCTCACAAGAGTGGAGCAGAGGTGGAGAATCCCCTCCCTTGACCTGCTGCTGGTCACGCTTCTAAATGACAGACACCTCTTCTCCACAGCCCAAATGCCTGCTATAAATTCGATCAGACTGTTGACCAGCTGCCTCTGCTGCAGTCTTTCATTCCAGGCCTGAGCTGCAGGCAGAGGACCTGCAATCCCACCAAACTGATGTGCCATTGGATGGGGAGGAAACTGACAGCTGGTGTTTGTCACTTGGCCTCACAGTGAATCCCAGGACAGGAGAGGTAACACTGACTCTACAAGGTAAAACAGAAAAAAAAAACAAATAAGCCAATCAACTGACTGTTAACTACCGATTTTTAAGGACAAATGAGGTCAGTGGTTGGACAAATGAAGTGCTGTGGCCCGAACCACAGCCGGAGAAGGAACCGTCTTCTCCCTAAAGCATCAGTTTTGGATGTGGTAGCTCCAGGTTTGCCTCATTCATCACTGATGCCTAGGAAGTTCTTCAATCCTAGAGGACTGGCACATGCCCAACCGCAGCAGAGTAAGGAGAAGAACTGATTTTCTTCCACAGGCAGACAGCCTGCTAGAAATCCCATGGATATTCCCAGATAACTAGAGCTGTCTCAAATGTAAGCAGGCTCCCAGAGGAGATGCTTTCTGATAGATTCCATTCACCCTAGCTACTCGTGCATCACTTTAGTTTATCCACCTGGGTTAATCCCTTCGAGGAGGACTATTAAAAAGAATGGAATTGCTTTGAAACTCAAGACAATATGATGAAATCTGTTGCAGCATCCTCCTCCCTAATCTCATTCCCTGCCCTGTCCCCTTCCTCCACATTTATTTTAAAGGGAAACTGTGAAAAAACTGCTTATAAGGAAAACCTAGAGTCACAAGGGGGAAAGGTCTGCACTTAGTTCTGGAGAGAATATTAGAGAGGAGGACAGCATTCTTCACTAATTACTAAATAACAAATAGTATGCAAAGTATTTCTAGAGAAAATGTTATTATCAGATTATTCATTTCATTTGTGAAAAAAATCTACCAACAGGCTATCTTACCCATGGGAACGTGAAGCTGATTACTGTCCTCAGTCTTTACTTACCAGAATTTCTCCCAGCAAAATGATCACTTCTAACTGAAGGGTAATTTTAAAAATATATTAAATGTGTAAAGGGCCTTGATAAATTGATTAGAGACTAACACTTCAAAATCTAATTTGAGTGTAAAATAAATCCTTAGAAAAAGTTAACTAAAGGGAGTTTTTCATGACCCCTCCTTTTCAACAGCTTATTTTTCAGTTTTAGGAGATCACTCTACACTTCTTCCCCTTCTGCTCAGCACTTCTCAGTTGTGCCCCAGGACAAAAGAAGCAACAGTATTACACTGAAATCCAAAATATTTCATTCTCAACGTGAGAAAAAAACTATTTTTCCTGTATAAGGATGGTTAAACATGGGCGCAGGTTGACCAGAGAGAATCCCTGACCTGCTCTGACATGGTCCCGGGATGACCCTGCTCTGAGCAAGTTCAACTAGGCTATCTCCAGAGGTCCCTGCAAACCTCAGCCATTTTGTGATTCTCTATTGCCTTGAAACATTGTAATAAATAAAGCATACACTGACCTCAGATACCTTTCCTCCAATGTGTTGTTGTGCCTTCCACTTCTGGTTAGACTGGTACAGCAGAGCTGCAGCTGGCATTCAGAACTACCAGCTCTCCACCTCTTAAGAGCAGAGTATGTCCAAGATATTAAGACACACATAAACCCTGAACATTTCAAAACAAGCCTATATATATGCCTTGCATTTATGCTGCAGTGCTCACATATGTTGCAACCTAAACCTTTTCCCTGTACATGCCAGACTCCTTCTGTAAAGAAAGCCATTATTTTCAAAGGTACAGCAAGACACATTGTGAATGACTATATAAACATGAAGATGCTTCCCATATGCACTTCAGAGTGCATCTACCTGCAAAAATACCAAGAGTAAAACCTTTTTCAAAAATGAAAAACATCTGCTTCTTTAAGCAGAATAAATGAAAATAATAATGAAACAAATTGGATCTGACTTTCATCTGTGCAGATGATGTTCCCAGGACAAACAGAAAGAATGAGCACTCCTGTGCCATTTTTTGTTTTAAGAAGATTATTGGAAGTTACACAGGCTGTCTGAGTACATTTCTGCAAGTAGACACACACTTGCACTCATGAACACATGATGAATGTGCAAAGTGAACAGGGAAATAAAAGCAGTCTGTGAGAGCATGAAAATACATTGAAAATACAAAAATCACATACTTTTAAAATGTTCAAAATAAACCTTAAATTCCTAAAATTGTCAAAATGTGAAGCATTAAAATTACATCTGCATCTCCTCTTTCTATTTTTCCTAAGACTAAGCCTCAGGTAGATGCAGCACTACCCTGATTTCTGACAGCGAGAACTTCTATCATGTCTAGAGCAACTTGTAGTATCACACACAAAAATCCTCTCACTTGCCTAAAGAGTGCAGAATTACACTGCAAGTGATGTCAAACATGGTACATGAAGGATAACTCAGCTGGGAACTAGAGACAGGTGTCATACCCATATCAAAGATGATCTGTTAACAATTAAGATGTCTTAATTTCAAAATGAGATAAATACTTGAAGCAAAGTATATGCCATATGCATCATTCCCTCAAAAAAAACCCAAAAAACTTCAGACATTGTATTTAAAAATACACTGTCCACATTTTCACAACAGAAAACCATACAAAAATATTCCTAATTCAGTTTTCATGTTATTAATGATAATCAATTATATACATAAATACACATACACTTTATGTAACAGGTTATTCAGAAGTAGTTTTATCTTTAAATTATAAGACAAAGTTATATTTTAAATTTTGGGAAATATAACTATCAGAACATGGCATTTGAATTATTGTGAATTAATTTTAAAGCAAAAACAGTGATAGTGTAGCTACCAGTAAAACAACACTGAACTGCTTCTAAGAGGAACTTCCTTAGTGCTTGTTGGTTCAAAAGACCAACACTGGTCTGTTAAATACAAACAGTAAAAACATTTTTAAAATAAGATTCCAATTTTACAGTCAAAGCTAGATTTGCTTGACTATGTGCTGCCGAGATATTTAGATATGTTCAACTGCCATTAAGGAATGACAGTATGTCACAGTCACAAAATCCATAAAAATACACAAACTGCTCAGCAGAAGACAGGCATCCAAGAGCAATTTAAAAGGAATAATGACAGCCTTCAAACTACCAAACCAACAAGTAATTAAATAAACAGATTCTTCCGTTAACATGGAGAATTCAGAAAAAAAAAAGACAAAAGTGAGATTTGAGAAAACTTCCTGTATTCTAAACTACTGCAGACATTAGTCTACCTGTAAGTGAGCGATGCTTCTCTCTGTGCTGTTCTGTATACTCCAAACTGAAGAAACAGTTCTCCTCGTTCTGTATTATCCACTTAGGGCATGCAATTTCCATCAAAAGCAAACCTTTAAGTATTTTCAAAACAGAGTTTTAAATTACCCACATTTTAAAGCAAGGATGCAGATAATATTATAACAGAGCATGTAAGACCTTACACAAAAAACTAAATTCCTACCTTACCAGGTCCAAATTGAGAAGTTCCTCCAGCTTTCCCCTATCTAAAATAGTGTTAGAGGAATGAGTTAAACATCTTTTGCTTCACAAAGATACCTGGAGATCTGAGCTACCCTTTTGAGCTGAGAACTGCTCGGTAATACTGCTCACCTCCGGCTGGTAGCAACAGCTCTGTTCAATCATTTGACTGCTGCTGTGAACTGCAGCTACTCAGAATGAAAGTAAGGTAAGTCTTGATATGTGAATACGTTTCAACACATATTCAGAGGAAATGACTCAACAATCTTCACATCTTCAAACACTGAAAGCTGCTTCCTCCCCCTTCCTCGGCTGCAGAAGATGGTGTAAACCAAAGGGTTCTGTGCTTTGTTTACTAAACATCAGTGTGAAACAAATATTAAAGCTCAACTGCTGAACACTAAATTACAGATCATCCCTATACAGGCTTTTTTTCAAATAATACGTTGAGTGGAGAAATACTAAACTTAAATATTTGCTTTAATAAATTAATATATAAGTATTTCATTAAAATAAAATTGAACATATTTTCTATCCTAGTATATTAATTCTGAAGATATTTTAAGACTGAAAAGCAGTCTGATTCAGATATCACCTGATACTAATCCCATACAATTTCAGAAAAATTCCTTCTTGGCCATTATAGAACTGTCAAAAGCTGAAAAATAAGAAGTTGAGGTAAGAAGGAAGGGATAAATGTGTACAGTTTATCCAACCGAATTTGCATTCAGTTACAAATGAGTAAGTATTCCACAACTGGATACGCATTGTTATTTGTTTGGCGTTAGAGCCTGTCCAGTCTTATACAACTTTACTATGACATTTAATTTATTACTTTAATCTCTAACCACTGAAGAAAACCTTGTTTTAATTTAGCTTGAATCTTGAATACGGAAAGAGAAACAACTCTCCTTAAAATCTCTATATCTTTTACATTTTGTAGTAATTTCTGATCCTTTAACATGCTTCTAATCTATGGGTTCTCAGTCTTCTGGGGTTTGGTTTCTCTGCAGTAAACAAAATGTTCCACGGGCAATGAGAAATGAGCACCGTTTGAAAACTTGGATTCTCTTTTCCTAGACATCTCCATTCCACAAGGACACCCTTGAATGCTTGGGACCCCCCTCTCAGGCGGGTGCAGCTCCTCCAGGAATATGCAAGTCTAGATTTAAAACCAGTGGTGTGATTTTGAAATACTAGTTTTGAACTTTATGGATAATCAGAAAGCACACAGTAAAAGTGGGCAAATGACTTTTCTCAGGAAGCCATGTTTTAAACATTGGAATAACTGATTTAATATATATCATTAACAGCTGTAATGAAACACCATTAAGAAATCCAGATTCTTCCCTCAGTAGAACCTTGCTCTGAAGCAGAAGAATTTGGTGGAATTAGTTACATCACACAGTAGCCAACTTGGACACTAGACTTGGTCAGAATGTTCCACCTTTGTCTTAATTTTAGATGAGTTTATCACTTCAAAATTGCAGAGTTATTTATGCTTTTGGCATTCACTTCAGGACAAAAAAAAATAAAAATCACTCCTGAAGAAAAAAGAGCACATACCAGAATCACTCACCTAAGGAAGGCGACCGTGAGGACAAGTTCCAATAGACCTGGGTGAGATGCGATACACTGAAATAATCACAGGGAATGGTGGCAGAAACCTCAGGAAGTCATCGCTCCCATGGCATGAAGAAAGTTCACATATGTGACATGTATGTGACACACGTGACCACATATATGACACTACCACAATCTCCATGCCAATAAGTGAAGACAATTTACATTTCGGTAGACTTCTTCTCACTACTAGCACCCAGAAGTAACTTGGAACAGATTAATAAGAAGTAAAGCATCCCTTTCCTCTACTACAAGATATTTTTTGCACACCAGACAAGTTTTATTTTAAAAAATTATAGGGAGTGAGGTGTGTTGTTTATTTTTTTTTTACTAAGATAAGGATCTGGGTAGCTTTTGCAGATCCAGACACACACACCTGCCCTTGCCCGTATCATTTAATCCCTCTGTGCCTCATTTTTGACCATTGGAAGATGCATAATAATTCTCCCCTGCCTTGCAGATGAGCAGCAGAGCACTCAAATATCACTGTGAGAGGGCCCATGAAAGGAATAGTGACATTTGTTATCTCCCTGACTGTGGTTCTGGAGAACACTTAATTCACTTTTAGCTAGCACATATGTTCCTGTTCTTATTTCATGGCAATTTCCAAAGAACCTCATGTATTTTCCATAGCAGAAAAGCAAGCTATGGAGGACAAAACACTACACAAAGAAGAAACTGTAAGGTGCACATTTTTGAAGCAGTGTCATCTATAACTGCTGCTTGCCTTCAAAGCAGTAAACCCCATCTGCTCCAAACTAATAAATACTGAAAGACAGGTCAAAAATCCATTTGGGAAGAGCTTGCAGAAGTAGCTTGAAAGATGGTAAAAAAGCCATCACTTTTTATGAGGATTAAAAAACCCATTTTGCTACTCAAGACCACAACCACACAGTGAAACAGGGATGCTGCTGATGGGAACCCACCCAACAAGCCCCTTTGACTTGTGGATAAAACAGGGAGACGGAGATCACTAAATTCCCCATCAGGTGCACTCTGAGGAAGGTATCCCCTTCTTGACTGATGCCTCCTGAACTCTCCATCATCCAGCCAGTCCCAACAGCAGCTCTCCAGGGTCCTCATGCTGAGGGCTTCCCCCAAAGCCACTGACAACTTCTCTTCCATGCCCAGCAGAGAGGGAAAGGAAATAAGTACGGACTGAGAAATGCCATCCAGAGTGCTAAAATGGATACTCGGGTGAAGAGGTATGATACTGAGCTCCCCACACTACAGCATCCATCCAACAGAGTGCATCTCCTACAATGGTGGGAGAAAGTATTTTGTTTGGTCTCTCTTTTTTAATTTCAAAATGGGCCTCTTAGTTTCTAAAGGCACATGATGATGTACTGTTACTACGTGATGTACTGTTACTATTTGTTATTACTAACAAATGTTTTGCAAATTTGGTTTTTGAAACCCTGTTAAAAGAGACGAGAAATCAATTATTTGGAAGACAAAAGAGGTGTCATAGCTCTCCTCTATGACAAAGTAATCAGCAGACAATGGGCCTGCAACACTGAGTAAAGTGTGTTTAAAATGTGCATTTTCTGATGAAGCTCATATGCCAATAAACACATACAATAAAAACACCTACAGATCCATGTGCACATTTCACATGACTTAGCTTTTGAAACAATCATCTGAAAAGGTTCTTCACTTATATTAAGAAATAATAAACTGTGATTAACTACACCCTAATCTATTCATTTGAGTAGAGTATTGTACATTGACCTGAAAGAGTGGAAAAACTTATTTCAGCTGTTCCACTTAGACAACAGTGGTGATATTTTCCTTCAGAAAGCTTTACAGCTTCATGAGAAGCATCCAGTTTCCCCCAGTCTGCTGCACCGTTTAAAAGGAAAATACGACCTTCAGGAGTGATACCATCATGGGTGTCTATTAT
>NW_010147922.1:0-37469 GCF_000699245.1 Pterocles gutturalis | reverse complement strand
CTGGGACAGCCCGGGCCAGGCGGGCAGGGAGGAAGGGGCTCCGGACCCCCCCTCCGAGCTGTCTCAGGACCACGTCCCTGCAGGGCCCTGTCCCAGGGCAGCTCACCCCGCAGGAACCGTGAACATAGAGGAACCTGCTCTCCAGAGCCTCGACCTTTGGTATTTTTCCATTTTGGATACGTTTTGTCTCCCCTCTCCGTTGCTGAGTGTCGTTCACGCAGGGTGCAGAAGGCAGTTTCGGTTGATCTCTTGTCCAAAGGCTGGCCTAGGAAGGGGTCACGCTCTGTCCTGCGAGTCCAGCCGGCTGGAATCCATCAGTGAGGTCTCACCAGAAAGCTGCTACAATGGACAGTGCTGCTCTGTGGGGATTTATGGTCCAACTTCACCTAAAAAAAAATGATGCTGTGTCCCTCCCATATACACCCGGGGCTGAATTCAGGAGCTGAAATGGTGCATTTTGTTTCCCTGGGCCTCTCCTGAGGGCTCCAGCCCAGCCAGAGGACAGGCTGACCAAGGTGTCGAGCAGTCAGGAAGCTCTCTGTGATGTTTAAGAGCAGAAGCTGGAGGTGCCCCTTTTCCAAGTTTTATACGTGCTAATTACAAACGACAAGGGGAAAGTGCAGTGGTAGGGCTCCAGAAGCCTGTTGTAGCAAAATTGTCACCATGTCATTAAAGCCACACACACCCAGGGATTGTTGGTATCAGCAGCTGCAGCCTCAGCTGTGCTTCAGGGAGCTCAGCCCAGCACAGGACTGGTGCTGGTGGGCTCGGGGAACACAGGGTTTTCCAGAGGGGTTTGAGTGTCCCCAGGAACTTAGAAAAGCAGAAGGGTGCAGTGCTGCTCAAGAAACCGGTAACTGGGCAAACAGGACAAACTGCCCTGAGGGATTAACGGACAGAAATGTGCCCAAGGAAAAAACCTTGGTCAGAGCAGTCAGGAAACCTTTCCTACGTGGTCAGCTGGAGAAAGAGAAAGTTTACAAGGATGGGGGCTGTGGAAGAAGCGGGGCCGTGGAAAGCCCTGTTCTGCTGCCGGCTGGAGTGATAGGAGTTTGCGCCCGCTGCAAGGTGTTTTCTGTAACAGAGAGGCAAATGCACAGAACAAACATTTCTTCCCTTCTTTGGACGGTAGGAATGTTTTAATTGAGAAATTTGTTTTAATTACATTAGGTGATATCACAGTCTATTTTACAAGTTCAGGGTAGGAGGATGTGTGGAACAGTTACACAGAAATCCAGTGAAAGGATAAAAACCTACAACATGAGAAAAATGAAAAGGTTAACATAATCCCCCAAAAATGAAACGCATTGAGAGTTTGGTGTGAGTGGAAATGGGAGATTATACCAGGATCCAGAGAAGTACAAAGGAGGAGACTAAGATAATTTACAGTATTGGTTCTGCACGACCATCGTTTGCCAGTGTTCAGAGACAGTCTCTATTGGCCAGTGCATCTCTGAGCAGATGCTCCCGTCTCTGAGGGTTTGGTCTGGTCTTGTCAGAGGAGAAAGCAAACGAACTGATGGGCAAAGGTCACAACCCACGTTGAGCTGGTCCCCAGGGTCACCGCCTACAGGAGTGTCTTCCACTGGATAGTTGGGGGTTTCTGCACCAAGAACTGTATGGAGGAAAACTAAAACAGCTCCAAAAAGCCCCATCTCAAACGTAGAAAAGTCTCACTCTGGAAGTGCTTACGAGAAGGTCGTCATCATAGAATTTGGTTTCTATAATAACATTACCACTGTGGAAGGAAAAGAGGAGAGAGACAAGGTATTAGAACAGTGCACGAACAGCAGGAAACGACTGTTTCTCACAAGCCTGGGCTGACATCTTACCCCCCCAACACGAGCTTTGGTTTGGAGCCACATGCAGTGAGCACTGTGTCCTGATCCGGGGCCAGCAGGGCTGAGGGATCTCTCCCCTGCGCTCCTACACGGAGCAGTCCCCCCATCCCTCCCTTGCCACCCCCTTTCTGGGCTCAGTACAACACAGGCTGCAGAGAGTGCTCACACAGACCTTCTGCTCCGTTCTGTTGCTAAAAATAAACCAGCAGTCCCAGCACCTTCAGTCCTCTCTCTCTTGCAGTGCATTGTGAAAGGCGATGGGAATTCTTTTTTTATTCCTCATCTCTGTCCTCTAGCGCTGAGCAAGCTACTCCAACTTAACATGTCATTTCCCTCAAGAAGTGCTTAAATGGAAAGGCACAAGCAGATTTTATACAAACTACAATGGGAATGTAGATTTGGGTGTGACATAAGCTCTGATGATTTAAGTCACTGACTTTGAGATTTTGGTAGACAAAAATAAGAACTTTGGGGCCGTTACAACACCTGGGGACACCTGAGCAGTGTGACTTGACCATGTCTGAATAACCTGGCTCTTGAAAATCAAAGCAGCAGTTCCATCTCCACTGTGGCTCTCGGTGTCTGTAACACTGGCAAGGCTGAACCCAGAAAGAGCATGAGGTTTTTGCTGTGGTGTGGCCAGTGCTTGAACTCCAGGGTCAGGGAATGTTCTCAGTCTGATATTCAGTCATCCTGGGAATTCTTTGTACAGAGTGCCTTGGTTAGCACCAAATGCCACATCTGCATTCTCTCCTGATAGGGAGACACTGAGACAAACGTGAGGTCTTTGTGAATATCAGAAAATGAGGGGCTCTCTAAGTCTTGGCAGCTGAAAAAAATTTATTTCTTTGGGCCACAAAAAACTTCCAGATTTCTTTGGGCTGGTGATTCTACTGAAAAGCCTCGAGAATGGTTTTAGGACACTTCCATGAACAGAAGAGAGATCTGGGCCAACCACGACAAGTGGACAGACTCCAGGGAAAGAATGGGACACTGGAAAATCAAGGTCAGATCAGAACTGGACTCTCACAACTCCCAGTCCTGAATGCCTTGATTTCCTGAGATGGTCAAAACCAGCTTGTCAGGTGTACTCTGATTCCCAAATCTGGCTCCCCCTGTACTGACTTAAAGCCACCAGCTCAGGGAGCCAAGGACACGTGTAGCACCTCCAAGGTTGTGAGCAGACTGTGCCAGGGACACTGTTCGAACACTGATGTTCTCTTCTGAGCCTGCTCTCTCTCTGAAACATGCTGTGAATAGAAATCGGTGATGGTAGCTCCCATCCCAGTGCCTTCTCTATGCGACTGGCTTTCCTCCAGAGAACGAGAGGGAAAACGCCAGAGGGGAGGTCTCCCAGAGGACACAGTGACCTTGCGGTGAGACTGGCTGCTCCCTGTCTTGTTGGCAGGAGGATTCCCATACCCTTCTGTCTCTGCTGGCAACGCGCTCCTCATGTGCTTGCCAGCACTCACCTAGCACTGCAGGGAGGGGGGCTTTTTGTCAGTCATTATAGCCCCTCAGGGGCCTCCATCAAGAAGCCTTTTCCGTCATCCCACCAAAGCTTGTGCCTTGCTGTCCACACTGGGAGCAGTGCCCAGCATCCATTATCGTGACACAAGTGGCAGGGATCACCGACATACTCAGGAGTCAATGAGCAAACAGTGGCCGGGACTAGATGTTTCTGAGGAAGGCGTGTGAATCCCATTACAGGTGACTGTAAAATGATTGTTTCCTACCTGTTAAGGGTATTTTATGCCCGGATACAATTCCATATGATTAAGTGCATCGTTTATAATCCAATGTAAAAGATACAAAGCTTGGCAAAATGGTACAGCGACGAAACAAACGCTAGAGCAGCTCCTATTGCAGGAAAAACAACTGCCTTGGACAAGAGTCAGTGATCAATAGCTGGATTTGAAAATGACCCAAACAGCTCTTTTTTTTCCCCCTGGATGTAAGGGAAGCTGCAAAGCATTTTAAAATCCTTTCACGGTTCACCTTTCAAAAAAATTAAGCAACTCTAATAAAGGATCAGTTCTACTTTCTCCAAACTTTTATTGCTATATTAATGCAAATTGGACCTATGGGAAAGAAGGTAATGAGGTTGGCTTAGCCCCTTTTATCTCTCAACAGCTAGCAGTAGTGAGGGTGATTCAGAGTTGGTAGCAGCTCCCTCTCTTCATTCCCACAGCAGCCCCCAAGGAAATGTCACATACTGCTTTTTCTTTGCCTGTTCTTAGATTCTGTAAGCCCAAGGCACTCACGTTAAAACGTTAGCTGGCATCATCTGTGATTCAGGTGCTGCCTCTATCAAGGACTGCCAAGTGTTTGTGGAGTTAGGAATCACAAAACCGAATTCAAAGAACCATTCTGCAAAGTAAAAAGAAGATCCAGAGGCATTTGAAAGAAGATAAAATCCACAAATGGTCCTTTTGCTTTTCACCTGACAGGCTGGGGAACTCCCTAAACCGTCCTGCTGCGCTGCCAACATTTTACATTTAAATGACTTTGTACAGCTTAAACTGCACTGAACCCTGCCCTCCTGTTCAGAAAGATACTCCCTTTCTAAAATAGCTGATGGTAATGATAAAGCCACACCACTTCCGTAGCATTTGGTGGAAATTTCATCACACCTAATTGGGAACAGGGAAACCACACTCCCCCTCTTGCAAACCGCCCCCCGGATGCAGTATACAACTGGTTGCTCAAAAGAGAAGCTCAATGTTTTATCTCCCCCTCCTCCAGCCCAGATTAAGAGTAATGCTGCAGCGAGGGAGATCAGATGTGCAGCTGAGGAGTCACACAGGCAATACTGGTGACACTGCTGTAACCAAAGTAAACCAGAGACTCCTTTAGTCCAACCTCCCGTCTCGTGGTGGCCAGCACTAGGTGCTCCTGAGGAAGACGCATGACTCCCCATAATGGGTGACTCTAAAATAACCCGTTTCCTCGCCTCAGGCAGCCTGTGTAGATTTATGCCCTGAAGCATGATTACCCAGATTTTTTGCTTACATAACGAAGTGCTAATACACTTATGAAATGCTATCCCTAATGCTGTGGCCCATTAGTCCTGATAGGATGAGTGCTTCAGTGCTACTCTGAAAAATTAAAATCACCACGTTCAGCCCATTTTAGCTTCTCTAGTCCCCAAAGCGTTGGGGGTAACTCCCTGCGCTGCAGCAGGACTGCACGCAGAGCAGATGCTTACCTTCTAGACATTGCCCTTTGAAATAAACTTTCTGTTCCAGTCGGAATTTTTCCATTTGTTCTGCTGAGGAAAAGTTTAATTCCCGAGACACTGCTTTGCATTTCAGGATTTTTTTAGGAACTCGAGCTGTGAAACAGATAGAGAAGCATTATTTGGACACAATAAAACAAACCCAGCTGCTTCAGGTGCAATATACTTTGAAATAATGATTACTGCTAGTACAAGATCATAGTAGCAGGAGAAATGCAAACACAAAGGAGTTTGTTTTTTACATTTGAAGGAGTGAAATCCAAGACGCAAACAGGTTAAGTACCTTGCCCAGAGCCAGGAATTAAACTTGTAACAGAACCAGGGATAGAACACTGATCTCTCGACTCCTGGTTCTTAGCTGTTCATTACTAAAAACCACAATTCTTCACATTTAAATATTTAAATTTTCGCTTTAGGAAGCTGAAGGGCTGCTTAGCACACCAAGCCTGTTAGCCCTTCTCACTTCTCCTTCCCTTTCAGACTGTGCATCCCCCGAACTCAGAAACTTTAATTTTTAAAGGTGGAGGAGTAAAAGGAGGGACAGTTTGGGAGCATTGATTAATATGCTGAAAGTTTCTAATCCGGGGAATGGTGGTGGGGGGGTGGGGGAGTCAATATACTAAAAATCTCCCAAGCCTGTCATGCTTCAGTGGTGCGATTGTACATAATCCTTCCTGCGTATTAAAAAAATGTTTCATGTAAATTTATTAGAAAAAAAGAGGGGAGGGAATACAGCTGGCATGTGCTTTATGAGCCAAACTGTTCCTAAATGGAAAACGTATCAGAACATCCCTGAGCAGGCAGCAGGCTGCTGTTTAATAACAGGAAGAGTCTACCAAACCCCAGGCAAATCCATCTCATGGAGAACAGTTTAATGGAGTAGGACCTTGATATGAAACCAATTTAGAGAGCCAGAGGGTTAGGGAATGTAAGCTACCTTCCTATCCCATGGAGAAGTACACAGCCCACAGTTGTTTAAAAAAAAAGGTAAAAGAGAAAGTTAAAAGTGTAAGGGAAGAGTTTTAAATGTAAAAGCTCTCTAATTATTTTTAGTCTTTTTTGTTTTCCAGCATAGAAATCTGCATGGCACCATCCTTTACTGCCCTCACAAGTACAGACTACAGCCTGTTGGGAATTAACTTCACTTTCCAGTTAAGTGTAAAATGACTTCTGCAATTTACTAATTACATTTCTTTCATCCCCAAGACAGACTGCTTAGAATGTTTGCTTTAATATTGTAGAACTACAAAATAAAAGGTTACTTTTAATAAAAGTAGGACTTTGTAGTCTTTAAACCCCTGATCTAAGAGATTTTAATTGATATGTATACCATCAACCAGAAAATTTTCATTGAAATTATTTATTTTAAACTGATCTTGCTTTTATACCTTTTTTTTCCATTAAAAAGCTAGAAGAGAAAGAAATTTGATTCTCATCAGTTAGGACCATTTTAAAACACGTTGAAATGCAGGTAAGCACTGAATTTATCCTAAATTTAGTACTGCCTTGTGTTAACCTGAGGAGATACTAACCTGCACATTTATTTAAGCACTTACATAGCTAACATACATTTAGTCAGATACTTAATTCTGATCAGATTGAAAGTGACGAATGACACATTTCTTATCTACTAAGCAAGTCTTTTTCGGGCCAACTGTGTTCAGTTAGAAACTGAAATTCAGTTAAAATACCTGTATCATTATGTTTTCATATAGTTTAAATTTTTATCTTTTATTTTTTTATTTTAAATATTTGGGATGTGTAAGAAAGCAAGCTATCTTCACCAAACTTCTTTTATATTTCAAACTACATATTTTCTTAGATAATGAAAGGATTATTTGTATTTCCTAAATAAAAGCTGGCTGTGGTGACTGGGAACAACACTGGGGATTCTACAAGTGCCAGACCTCAGCAGCTTACTCCAAGATGTGCTTGTATATTGGAAGAAACCAAACTTCACGGATTTGCGTCACCTTCTTTTAATTCCTAGTCAATTTATCCTCCTTTGTTGGACACCTCTCCCCTTTCTCAGCCTATTTATTGAGAATAATCTATCTACCTCAGCCTTCTTTTCTTGCTAAGCCATACAAGAACGGCTTTTTCCCTCTCTTCTCTTAAGGAAGACCACCCTCCCATCCATAATCTTTTCAGTGGCTTCTCCTACTAGTTCTTCCCTGCACCTGCTCCAACTTGCAGTCATCCATCTTCTAGATGGATGGCTGAACTGCACACCGGATAAGGTCTGAACAATTCCTTGTACGCTTGGCATTAATCTCATGGCAGAGTATGTTTTAATTAATTCCCCAAGCTCCTTTGATGGAGGTGATGGTCCCTGGTTTTTTATGTGAGGAAAATCTGAAACACAATGAGGTGATACGATTTGCCAAACGGAGAAAGATGGCAGGAAGGAAATGGGGCAACACAACAAACCCTCCTGAGACACAGCTCCAGCTGTCCTCTCTGCCCCAAACACACCTTTCTGCAGCTGGCACAGTCTGTTGAGACAGAGCGAAGAGGATTCAAAGTCTAGCCATGCGTCCAAGGAGAAGCTTTCACAGCACAAAATCTGGGAAGATTTGGAATATTTTTAGCGGATTTTCTTCTGCTTTCTAAAGCCTGATTCCTCAGTTTGTATTTCAGCTGCTTTCTACAGTTGTAGATGAAGGTGCTGGGATGGAATTCTTTAATACAGGTATCTTGCAGGATAGGCATGAGGAAATACCTGTTAAGGCCTATCGGCAGAGCTGTTCGCTGTGAAAACGGGAGTGCAGGTTAGCAAGGCTGAAGGAGACAAAGCTTGGAAAATGCTCTGAGTAATCACTGAGTCCCAGCTCTGCTTTCCTCTCACTCTGACCTGCATCCTCTGTTCATCAGGCCCCTCTTATGCTGAGACAACCTACCACTGGTCCTGTCAATGAACTCTCATCATAAAGCAGATGAATGTTGTCTGGGGACCAAATCAGGAGAAGGCAACTGGTTTCTCTCGGGCCTTCAGCTGGCTTTGAAACCAGGTATATTGCTGGAAGACTGCTAGACTCGCAATGCTTTGTCACAGATCTTCTGTACGCTCTCTGGGCAGAGCAGGATCTTTATACGCTGGCTGCCTCCTTCAGACACACCAGATTTTCCAATTTAAGGGAGAAGTAAGTCCTAGCAGCGACAGGCTGAACTCAGTCTGATGTTTAACCAAAAATACATCAATGTCACCAGCATAATTAAATGATCAAGTTCACTCCACTCGCTGGAGATCACCTATGGTACTCACATAATAGGAAAGCCTTCAAAATTAATTCAGTGAGGTCAGACTCTTCACAGAGCCAAGGCAGAGCTCCTGGCAAGGGACGTTACCTATCACAGTGCTTTGTCACAAATGGGGAAGAATAAGGGACAGTGAAGTCCTCTACTACTCAGCAAGGACAGAAGTGAAAGGGCAACAGGCCTTCCAAGCACTGGTGGAGGGACAGGAGAGCAGAGCAAAGGTGCCATGTATGCCATCTTAAAGCAGACCTCAAATTCAGTGCAGGAGGATATTAGGACAGTTATTGCCAGGCAAGGTAATAACCGTATACGCTTCTTCCCCACTTCCCGTTTGACCTCCACCTTGGCTAAACCCTGTTGTTATACTGAGAAGAGTCAATATATTTTTATACTTTTCATTTTGGAAACAACATTTAACCTAGCAAAGAGACAGCCACTCATTCCTTATCCAGCTGAGCTCCCTGATTAGCATCGGTTAACTTGTCCCCTTTGCCAGCCACTGATCCACTCCCACCCTTCTCCACCTGTCCCCAGGTTCTTGTGGTGGAAGCCTCTGAAGGTGTGAAGTCACAGCCAGGACATCTGTTGTTCAAAGCAGGGGTACACTTGCAACTCTGATAATCTAGACACACAGCACCACCCAGTCCCAAAATGCACAATAAGACCACACAGTACCTTCATGCTCCACTCCAGGTACAGACAGATCTTCTGTTCCTTGCCAGAGGATTTTCCCTGTTTCTGCATCCCGAAGGTTCATCCAATTTCTGATTGGGAAGCAATTAAGGAAAACAAGCTATCTACATCCCTAAAAGCTGTGCCTAGTATTCTTTGCTAAGCCCTGAAATAGGCTACTCCAGATGAGTTTCAATCCCATTTTCTGATTTTCAAGAGGCCAAGGAAAAGAGATGCTTTTTCCCAGAAAATAAATGAACAAACCAACCCCTGACCAGAATGAATGCGACAAGAGTTGTATAGTCACAGATATAGTTTTCACTTGAGACTGAAGCTTGTTAACCTCATTTATCATTTTCCATTGCTTCTAAAGGATAAAGGCAATGTCACTGTGCTGCAGAGAAGCAAGAACATTGCTAACAATAACAGATAATTCTACACAAACGATTGCTGTTCTCCAGCATTTGAAAAATGCTACAAAAAGAAGTGCTTCCTATACAACATTAGAAAAAGAATAACACCTGATCAAGCTTGTTTTCCTAGTTTACAAAATATTAATATCCAGGGCTATTCTATTGCTGTTGACCTGGTAACTGCTACTGATGGGAATTGTTCAGCAGCTGAGTGCTACGCAAAGAGAGAGCCTCTCTTTTCACTCTCAGCAAGTAAGGCTGTGCCGGCTTTCAAAAAGCCCAGATCAGTGAATTAGTCATTCAAGCTACAGGCAGGTATGAAATACTCACATTTTCAAAGGGGCAATTAATAATGATCTTAAGCATGCCTTTGAAAAATCTCTCCCATAACTCAGGCATCGACACAGAACAAGGAGCTGCACGCCTGACGGTGCTGTTTTGAACAGGGATGCAGCTGTCAGTCAGCCCGAGCAGCATCCTCCTGCTCCACGGCTCATCAGAGTGGCTCCAAGGAGTCCCCGGTAAACACCAGCAGCCTGAGCAGAGCAGGGTCTGTGAGATAAGGCCACGCAAACCAGTGCCTTTCCAGGTGTTTCCTTTCGCTGGCTCCTGGCAGTGCACCCTTCGTACTCAGCACTTCCGAGACAAGAGACTGGAAACTATCTGGGAAAAGGGGAGAGACCAGCTGCTCAGGGAACTGACTGGAGAGGTGGAGAAACAGCAGAGGGACAATATGGACCCTGACATGGGTATAAACAGGAGCTGTCAGAGATATGCATATTGAACTCATCCTCTAACATACACAGTTTCCAGGCAGACTCACACAAACGTGTCAAATTTTTCCAGAGCTCCAGGGAAGAAACAGATGCTTCAGCAAATTTTGCATTCCAGGGTAACATTTATTTTAAAATGACGTGTGTGGAGGAGGGAAGGGAAGATGGGTGCTTCAGCACAGATGTGAGGAGCCTTTCCCATCCTGAAGGCTGGCCGGACTTCCCACATCCCACTGAAAGGGCAAGGGGAGGAGAAAGGTGGGAAAGCATACACAGGGTCCGTTTACACAGGCATGGCCTTACAGCTTCCGAAACTTAGCAACAACTTGGAGCACGGGAAGCGGGAGCACAGGGCAGCCTGCTCACATCCTTCTAGTCTTGTTCTAAAACACGTAACATCCACCACTTGTTCTGGGATTAAGGCAAAAGTGAGAGGTGAAGAAGACGGAAAGCATCATCCTCGGAGGGCCAACTCCATATCCCAGCAGAAAGCTGGGAAGTGAATATCTCTCCCCAGCTAGGAAACCAAGGGAAATGGGGGCTGTAGGCAGGCGAGTCAGAGAGAGAAAATGAGCAGCAGCAGGGCAAGAAGAACCTGCAGCAGGGCTGGGCGCTTCATGTGGTGCTGGCTAGAAAACTCGAAGTCCCCAGCCAATGCAACCCACAGGATGGAACCGCCTCAACGGTAATTTCAAATGTCAAAAAGATGCTACCATTTTTAGATTCATCTTCCCACAGACAAACACACAAACTACCCAGAGTGAAGCTATCTGCATAGAAAGCAATGTGCAATCTATCAAATCTTGTGTACGAGGGAAAAATAACAAATGAGACAATCTGAGCAGCTCACTGACAAATCCATTTATCTTCACAACACCTTGCGATGCAAACACTCTTGACTACTAGCAGTACAGTAAATTCAGCAAATTGGGCACTTGATTATTAAAAACTTATATGACCTTTAAAAAATGATCCCCTTCAGTAGTATTTACTGGCTATTTGTTCACTATTGGTATCAGTGAGAGTTATGAGCTCCCAGGTCTGGCCATAGGCTGTTTAGTGCCAAACTGAGCAGCAGACAAGTTCTCTGAAGAGGAAACACTACCCAGCACTGCCCAGGAACTGATCCAGCCTCCCAAGTGCTGTACCAGTACTCTGACTAATGGACCATCTTCCTTTTTCCTTGCCATGCCTTGCCTTACCTTGTCCCTCTTCCTGTATCGATTTTTGGACTACTCTGAAATCACCTTTGCCATTTTCAAAGTGTTACATTAGAAGTGCCCTTGGAAGAGTCTATGTAGCCTCACAGCGTAATTATTAACCTTGCAAGAAATACATAGTTAGAGAGTGATAGTGCCCTACTGTTTCTGGTTGCTGTAGACTGCTGACCTCCGTGACTTCTCCTTGTAACGATTTATCTCTCAATCCAGTCCAAGAGAGACGATACAAGTTACGTTGCTGTGCTGAACAATGCTAGATATGTTAACATTTGGGGTGTTAGACTTCTAGAAAGTGCCATCAAACTGTATTCTGTATTGATGTTCCACTGTAAAGGACAGCCTGCCCCATGCTTTGCATTCTGACTGTCAAATTAAAGATCAAGAATAAATAAAAAGCTCAAGACTATATCCCCGCTGATGAGAGCATGCAGGTCAGCAATGCAAGCCACGGTTCCTAGGAAATATCTTGTATTTAAACAATCTGGACATTCCTAACCCATGTAATTCCACATCAAATCAATAAAGGCTTCGTGTCAGTGTAGCCAAAAGCTTTCTGGCCTAGGCAGGTGCATGTGCAGGTTCAGGACATGCTTCTTCAACTTCTGCAAATAAAAAAGTGAAATCGAGCTGCTATTCAGAGTGTATACACAGAGATAAAATATGTGTATCCAGACATATCGTAAGGGGTGAGAATGCTCTAGCCAGTTCACTAGGGTTTTTTTTTCCCAGTAACTAAGCATTATTAAAAGGGAAGAACAAATAATAAAATCTTAAAAGTGCGCACGCACAATCCTCTTCTATTGGAAAAAACACATCATGTTCAAGAGATTCTTTTAAAAAAATAAGTGTTTAAAAAGAAACAGGCATCTGAAAAAAAATTCTAAGTCAAAACGAAGATCATTTAGAAAACTTAACTGTAATGGAATTTAAAAAAAGACAAAACCCATCATGAGTGATTTTTTGGCAAGGGAATACCTGACAAAGCAGCAGCTGCACTGCTTACCTAGTTAGCAGCTTATCACACTATTTCTGTCATCTTGGATAGAAAGGCTGGTATTAGGACATACCCCAGAGTCAAGAAAATGGAGATCTTGAACCAAACCCACACACCCTGTTATCTTCTAATGTGTTTAATTGGTTTAAGATTCTTCCATCCCAGCATGTGAGATATTGTTACTAAAAATAAAAAGTGCTCCATCTTCCAAGCAGCAGTGGAGACCTGCAGGCAGGATGAGGAGGGCATTTTAAGTATTATTAAAAAGGAGAAAGTAAATTAATACAGGTTTAACACAATTACTCTTTTTGAAGAGGCTCATGTCAAGCTGCCTGGCAGGGGTAGCGAAGGAGTGCAAGTAGAGAGCCAGGCAGTTACAGCTTTGTGAAGTTGATATCTATGAAAAAAACCAGGAAGAACAATAGTATATTCCTAATTCAGCTTTTCATTCTGAAATCACAAGAAGACCATTAAATTTTCATTCTTCTGGAGTTTTTTTTTTTTTTTTTTTTTGGTAGGAAACAATGTCTGATTTAAGACTCAATAGATCAAATACTCTTCAATCCTGAAGGCAAGGAAGGATTAGGTAGAACAGCAGAAGGAAGGGTGTACTGTTGATCTATTTATATTCCACCACCTATTGGGTCAGCAAAGTCTTACATAAAAGCTTTGTAGTAGCTGGAATTTGACTTGCTTTATATACATGACATGAATTACCTTCCTAACAGACCTGCTTTGCTTAGCCTGATGAAGGGAAATGGTTTGTGCATTTCTAAATCCAAGTTTTGTTGTCCCGAATACCTCTGATCTCAGAAGAGAAATTCCTTCTTTTTTGTATCTGTCATAGACATCACCTCTTTCAAACAAATCAAAATATACATACTTATCTTTAAGTGCGTTAGCATTGCAAAAGATTCCTATGTATTACCACACTGGTAATTAAGAATAACCTTGAAGGGAGAGAATCTCGACTACAAACAAAATTAATCACTAAAGTAGTATGGAGTTAAAGGAGTTCTGCGCCAGTTTCCCTGACTATTATTTGTACGCTGTAATGTTTAGTGCTTTTTTAATATCTCAAAGGCTGCAGCAAACAGCAGGTGTCATTTTTTCCATTAAAATGGTCCATTTTTCATTTTATTCCTTGCTGTCTGCACCATTCTAAAACCTTAGGAACTGCTGCACTCTTATCTTTCATAATAAAAGCAAGCCTGATGTTCATAACTACTCCTGGAAGCGAAGGTCTTTAATATTTTTTTTTTTTTACATGAAATGCAACATTAAGAACAGTTCACTACATGCCAGGTGCAGGATCTCAACAAGTACATGTTCATAAGAATTGTCCTATGGTATAAATGACAGAGAGAAGGTGGAGAAGGTGGAGCTGAAAGCCCTGAACAATTCAGACTTACATCTCTGCTGCAGATCCAGAAAAGCTTCTGATCTGAACTGCCCAGCTTGCAGCCCTGATTTTACATTGTCTGTCGTGAAAAGCAGACACAACCAGGCACTCATGACATGGGCGAGCATGTTACTTTAAAGAACGTTACAGGTAAGTAAAGATCAACCTTTAGGGATAGGATTTTTATCAGGCACATTTTCCCAGAAGAATATTTGCATCTCAGTTGTTTTAATCCAGTCTGAGGAGTAAGGACCAAAGTAAATTATTCAAAATAACTACCAAGCTACAGGATTACGAAGTAGACCACCAGCCTTATGCTTCTACTCCACCCAGGCCATTCGTCCTCTAATCTTTCCAATCTCTAATCTCACTTTTTATTACAACTCCCAAATCTGTCTTCCACAGAACTCATGTGCTTAAATGTAAGCATATGCACAGACACTGCTGAATCAGTCCCTGAGTTTGCTCTGTTTGCACTCAGGAGAAATGCTGCTGTCTCTGGTGTCCAATAAACCACAAGTATACATGCTGGCAGTGTGTTCAGAGAAAAGCAGCCTCTCCTCCTAGCCTAAGGCTGAAATGCAGTGAAAAACCATATCTGAAGGAACTGAATGAGCATCCATCCTTTCTGTGTAGTGACAGAAGCACCAAAACAAACACACACAATGGAAGCTGTTCCTCAAACATTACTGGAGCCTTCGGGTATAGCAGTGTCAACTTCTCCTGCTTTCAGACAGCAGCACACTCTCTTGGGTTCCAGAGCAGTCAGCAAGCGTGCTATGACACCTCTTACAGCAGTGGGTATTTTTTAAAACTCTGCTATTATCAACAAACTTCCCTGGAGTGGCGCACAAGATATGGGTTATGGTGCTTCTCCAAAAGACGGGAGGTGCTGGGTACTGGAAAGGTGCTCTATTAAATGCTCAAATGGAAGGAAGCCAATTATCCCTTCAACACACTCCTGACGCTCCCATACTCACTGGTTTTGCAGACCCTGCTTTTAAAGCCTCCTGCACAGAACAAACTGCAGTGCAACAGAATCCAGGGAGATCCACAGATTAATGTGAACCACTTGGCAAAATGCAGCAAAAGTCCTCAGCCACCAACAAAGTCATTTCACAGCAAATTATGTAATCAGAGGGATTTATTTAACAGCTATAGCATCATACCAAAAGAACCAACACATCATCATATACTCATTTACTTTGTACGTCCCTTTCTACCTTCCCCCTTACATCTTTGCTTGCAGACACCGTCTATGCGGCTCTTGTATCACCACATATTTTCATCTAAATTTCCCCCTTACATCTTTGCTTGCAGACACCATCTATGCGGCTCTTGTATCACCACATGTTTTCATCTATACGTCAGACTGTCCCGGATTAAGCTGTTCTTGGCCTGTACTTGGAAAGACACTCACACATATTAGTCACTACCATGCCAACCTTACCTTTACTGTAATATAAAATCATGCGAACAGGGCAGAAGTTCATAGTGCTACATTATATTAAGTAGACTTCAGATCATCTCTGCCATGCAGCAAGGTTGGTCCTGTTGTTAAGCTACAGTATTCACTGCTACATGTCACATTCTCCCTGTAAGAACTTAACAAAGACATCGTCTGCACGCTGGGTAACCGTTTGAAAGATGAACTATGATCCCACCATGAAGTATTTCCTATTTGAACTTCTTAACAGATATTATCTTAGCAGGGCTCACATGGAGCCATGCTGCAAGTCTGCAACAAAAATGCAGCATAGGTCAATCCACAGTCACATCAGCTGTGAGGAGATGCTAATCAAACTAGAGAAATACAGAAACCATTTAACTTGGCATACTTTGGAAATACAGTAAAACTACATCCAACATTTGCTAATAAAAATTTTATGCAGACCATCCAGTTTAACATCTGTGCCTTTCAAGCAGTGTAGGTTGAATAATACAATTATTATTCACTATTTTCATCAAAATGGACAACTGACATCCATCTCTACTCCACAGCATCCTAGTGATGTCACATAGCAGAATAAGGCACGGAGTTTGCTTTCAGTTATTTCACATTTAATTTTCACTCTTGTCAATTTACTGTCTGAAAATACTCAGGGTGAAATCTCTCCAAATCTTAAATATTTAAATCACAATTGGTGACATCTGTATTACAAACAAAAGCATGTACTTGTACAAAACCAACGAAGATAGAGAGCTCCTAGATTCTGGAAGTGTCTAGCATGGGCAGGCAGGGTGGGAGAATGTGCTTTGTTTCTTCAGTAGTATGCAGCAATATTGCAAACGAAGCCAGGCTTCCATCTCACTGAGTTTTCGTAGAAGAATGGATGTACATTTTGGAAGAAAGAGTTACAGACCTACTGAGATGAAGCTAAGAGTCATCAGGAGGGAAAAAGGTAAAAAAGAATAAATGACACTGGTTTGCAAACAGCTGAACAAGGGACAGATGTAGACGCTGTTGTTTCACGATTTACCTCTCTGTCCGGATGAGTCTAATCTTGCAGAAGTTTAACTCTCTTACAAATTCCAGCAATTTTGTCACTGCTGAGCAATAGGAACCAATTTAGGCATTTGCAAGCAACCTTTGATTTCTTCAGACAAAAGCACCAATATGTGACATTCCCCAGCAGCTCCTGCCTGCAGCAGACGAGAAGATGCCTTGTTACCCCGACGTACCGGCAAAGGCCAGGTGGACAACGCTTCTGCAGCGCGTGCTAGGCACCTTCCTAGGAACTAAGCTCAACCTAAAAACACTTCTAAGCTCCAAAAGACTTTAGATTCCTAACAATGGAAGTTAAAGCAAAAACCAAAATGCACTTGTGGTACACAGAATACGATGTTGTTTAAAGCAGGAATAAGCTCCAAATCAAATCTACACACGTGAACTGCCAGTGTATGGGGCAGGCTGTGTCGGAGGGAGCAAGCTGCTTTCTGCGCTAGATCTGTGGAAGTGCTTTGTTTGCTACTATTAGAAACGAGTTTTGTTTCCTCTAGAAACAGAGGTAAAATGGTTCCTAGAACCAGATAACAGTGCCAAAATAAAAGCAAGCTGAAGCAATGTAGTGGTTTTTAAGCTGCTTTCTGCTGCCGATGTTTTTTAGGCTTTTCTTTGGCTTCCCTGAACAGGCTTGACAGAATTCCTTTATACTTTTTACAACATGTGATCAGATCTGGAGATTGCTTTACATCCTAGGTAGTAAAACAATCAATAACTTAGCAAAATTAATCATTGCTTGCAGGACCATCTCAGAAGCATGAATTGCACAAAGAAAATTATTTTCTCTTTTCCAGTGCGGTAACACTCAACTCCTCCCCATCTTCCCTGCATTTTAAATGGATCTCAAAAATTAGCATGTTAGAAAAGCTTGAGCTCATGCTAAGAACCCTTTGAATATTAACATAATTAATGTCATCAGTAATACTCTGAGTTTGCAGAAACAGCAGGTGAATCCATGGGAATGATGTATTCATACGGGAAAAGAATGTGACCTTTAAAATCCACAGGGCTTTATCAGAGCGCAGTTTTAAAGTGGGATGCTTGTAGCTCAGTGGAAAGAACAAAACGGAATGTAACTAAGGAGTAAGCTAATAGGGACACCATATATGCAAGAGAAACTAAAAATACAGTTGAAATGTAAAACACTGGGACCTCCTGATAGAAGATGCCCCACCTATTCAGAAGTTGAGGCAGCTCGCAGTACAGCTTGAGAAGCCACTCCAAGGAATGCTATGATAAGCGAGAGGCAACTAAAAGAAGAACATTCGTGCAATTTACATCGGGTTGGATAGAGATTTTTTTATCCACTACGCTTAAAATTAAGTTAAACACTTTAAACCCCCAAACAACATGCAATAAAAAGTGTGCGATTCAGTTTGCCCACTTTTTAATTTTAGCACGTCAAACAATTTTCCTTTGTGCAAGTGAATGCTGAAAGTGATTCAGCGACTGAAACAACTTCATTTCGTCTTAACTGCTTCAGAACATTCAATCATTTCAACACAGCTGAAATCTTATGATAATATTTCAAGGTTCTCAGCAACAAGTGAACTAGAGGGAGTTTCATGGAAATAATCTAGGGGTTCTGGTGAATAACTTCATTTTCATAGATGAGGTTGTAACCAGAAGCCCTCAGAGGAATTTACCTCCCTGTAATCATTATGGCCTATTGTTCTTTACTGAGTTGAAATGCAGGATGTCACGACAGTCGTGCAATGAAATTAGCTTTAAAGGAATGAGGTATTTTGAACCTTGACATGCCTCTTTTTTTTTCAATACCATTATTCAATTGTTTTAAAATATGCATTATATTGGCTTGCTTATAAAGGAAAGCTGGGCTTGATTTCATGTCATTTTTGCAACACTGCAGGAGTGGATTTTTTTTTTTACATGTCTGAAAGGATCTTCACACTTCCCCATATTGCCAGGGCACAGACCTGAGCAGAGGAACAAAGACTTCTTTGACCAAATTTTTAAATGGGATAAACATGGCTGCTTAGCTGGCATTTTCGTATAGTTCCACTTGAATGACCCGTAGCCTTGTGTGAATTGTGGAAAAAAAAAAAAACCTAAAAGGCTTTAAAAAGGCAGTTTTATATAGCACTGTTTGTGGCCAGTCAATGCCTTTGTTCCTTGAAGGCTTCTGCAATAATTTCTCTATTGAGTGAAGTGATGTTTATTGAAAATGGCATAGCTGAGCATCAGCAGGTTCCCCTGCTGCTCGGTTTATCTGTCCTCTGAACTCCAAGAAACATCTTGGTCTGAGAGTGTCCCCCTGGTAAAATAAGCAACTGACAACGCAAAAAGCCTAGATGACTTCCAACTGCCAGGGCTTATGTTCTGACTACGTGCTTTTTCCCTCATTGATGTTTAATTTATTTTTTTCTCCTTCACTTCATGTCTCTTCTGACAGATCTCTCTAGTACAGCAGCCTGTTGAGCTCCAATGACTCCTTCTGATGATCCACAGATTTGTCACACTCATGTATTTTAGAAGAATATGGAATTTACTGGAGGTATTAATCATGTACTTCTAAGAACAGATCTGCAGATTGGAAACTGATGGGAGATGGGCTTTGGCATGAACTCCTTCACTGTGCTACCACCTTGCACAGCTTCTCTCTGTCACTATCATCTACCTCGGGCTACCCCAGACCGGAGAGGAATCCTGTATTTTAACGAGAAAGATCGCATGTCCCACCGAATGGGCAATATACAGCTCAGTGACTAATACCTTAAACAATTCCTAACACTACGCTGTGCTTCAAAAACTTCAAATAATGTTCTCAAAGTAGCTTTTCAATAACTGCATATTGCAGAGACTGGGAAATAAGCACAAAGTCTTGCCCACAGCCACACAATGAATCAGTAAGAGAAGAGGAAAGAGATCTCAGGAGGTGTTTGGCTTCAAGTCTCCTGCTCCAATGGACAACACTGCCTCTCTCTTCAGCCAGGGACTGGCTCATGGAAACTCCAACTTGGAGTGACTGTGCAGCAGCACAGATTGCTGCAATCATGCTACGGAGCCGGTGCCAGTGGTTCCCTCACTCCGTGTTTTTCTTGCTTTTGGTGGTTTCTCATTCACCCCAGCTAGAAAGCAGGGTGGTTCTGAATCACTGCCAAGCATTACTAATGGAAGTAGGGGGCAGGAAGGAAATAAAGATGACTGCTAGCAGAATTAAAAGTATTTTTTAGTGTCTAAAATGGCATATTAAAGCAGGACAAAAAAATAGATGTATTAGCTCTGACAATAGAAGAAAAATGCTTCTAGCTAGAAAAATGAGTAAACCTCTGAAACTTAGCAACAATATTCTTGTTCATTAAGACAACTTAAAACCAACAGAAATAGAAAATAGGAGAGTCATGGGGCAAAACACCACATTTGTTCCTTTCTTGGTTCATATTAATTCAGAGCTCCTGTGAAAACACTTAATTTCCTTTTCTTTTTCCTTTTTAACTCTGGACACTCAAGCATCTTTTGAGCTCAAAGTGCTTCAATGAAGTCTGTATATGGGTCATGCTTAAGACCACAGGTTGTTTCTTTGTCCATTAAGACAAGCAGTCAGCTAAATTAAAAAATCTCCCCCACTCTAAAAATTAGATGCCCCTGATACACAGTTTCTAACATCCTTTAATATACGAGATTTCCTTCCACAAAATTTCATTAGGTGTAAAAGGGAGCCCAAGGAATGAGTGGAAACACAGCACTTTTCCATGTATTCAAATTGTCCTCAAAACTGACAGCTCCGGGAACTGCAGCAATAATTTTGCAAAACGTAGTCAGCAGTTAATCTGAAAGGACAAAGTCTTAGGACAAACGCTACGGGTGTTCATTGCTGGCAGGGCTGGGCAGGCACCATTTTGTACAAAGTGACCATCCGTTTTGTACAGAATGATGTTCAGAGACTGCTGTCTGAAGGACAGTCAGTCCAAACCGCCCGATACCACCTTCGCTCCATCGGCACTCTCAGAGTTGGACTCCTTGAACACGGGCAGTCAGTGGTTGAGCCATTAGCCTAAATTTCAGAGAGAATGACAAGCCTTGAAGCTGTTTGGTTCAAATACTAAAAATAAACTCCTGTGCCAGGCAGAGCTGTGCTTCCAAAATGAATGTCACCCGACCAGCTGTATTACAGGGACCCACGAACGGACCCTGAACACTGAGATACTCCCTTGCACTGTGTTGTAATGGAACTGTATTTCAGGACTAGTTGTTTCCATATCCAATGAAACTTCCCAGAGCTGGATTGCAAGCAGGCAGCCACTACGGGGAAGTGTCCCCTCTGCTGCATCTTGCCATGTTTCCTTTTTTCATTACATTCTTTCAGAATCTGTTGGGATCAGAGCAGAATAAGGTCTGAGCAAGTCCTGGAAGAAAAAATTTCTGGAAAAAAGCAGGAAGTTCCATCAGCAAGCTTTTCCTCACTTAACTTTGCTTGAAAAAGTTTCCAGTAGTTCCAGCCTCACCAGATCCAGCTGGGAAATGGGGAAGGACTCATTTTTTTCCCTCATACTTGTATTGGTTTTATGCAATCTATTAACACAGTTTAACATTTCATCGGGAAATCTTTCAAATCTTAGATAACTGCCTGTAGTTGAACTCCTGAACATCGGGCTGCCATTTTTCCTTTCACAAAATCCCATGCAGAAACATTTATATTTCTCTTGATGTCTCTCCTTTATTTGTGAAGAATATCTGATATAAGATCAGATGGCCCCACATAGGCCAATTATGAGGAGAAACAGCAGACCTGTTAGCAAAGATGCTCACTGTGACTATACAGCTGGCATTCAGACGGAGATAATCAGCCTGGACGGGTCCGGCAGCCCCTACCCAGAACGACTCCGGAACACCTCTGGCCAGGAATACAGGCTAATGACAATGAGACAGGTCTGCACACAGCCAGCCCAGCTCTAGCAGACCTTCAAGCCCTCAAACTCCCTACTGAGCCTCACCTGTGAAATGCTGATCTTCTTCGCATTTTGGGAGCTACTGCCCTTGTCTGCTCTCTCTACCACAGGAGTAACTTGTTGTAAAAAATATTGTCTACTCAGTTGCACAAATAAGTAAAACAGCGTTTCAGGAAAGGAGGCAGATGTACTTAGAAAAGCCTCAAATGAGCTTGTTAGATACCCTGCAAAATGGTAACTGAATCTTACTCAAAGTTAGAAGAAATAAACTTATGGGGAAGCCAGTTTGTGCGAAGTGCATTTTAGTTCAACCAAGATGAGCTGCTTGGTTTCCTAACACTTGTTCTATTTATTCCTCTACTACAATCTTCTCAGTGTGACGTCTTTAATGAGGAGATCACAACATCCTCTATACCGGCCAGGGAGATTAAGCAACACACACAGACAACGAGAAAGCAAGTGTCTTTGAGATTTAACTCAAAATCTATGATGGTTTGCCATAAAGATTTTACATTTAAATGACTGAATATGTTAATCTTCCACTAATATTAGACTGTTGTTATGCATAGGTATTACAGGATAAAACCAAACTGTTTCCTTTTGAAAATATATTTCTTTATCACTATACAAAAGACGTCTGCTGACTTTCCCTAGGAGATTTGAATGTAATGGTGGATTTGCCCATGTCCAGCTGGCACTCAGACCACAAGCTAAGGAACAAGGGGTTTGGTTTTCATTTTCATAGATCGCGATAAGCACACTATTCTCTGCTAGAATGTCAACCGATATATAATCAGAGCAAAGTCCACGTATTTTTGAACTGACTAGTAACAGATTTTGTAGTATTTTTTTATGAGATTCATTGGTATAACAAGGATCCCAAGAACATAACGGCAGTAATTAACCTCTCATGTCCGTGCTCATATTCATAAGAGACTGCTCTAGGGCAAGAAGCGGGAAGAAAGAAAACAGGATCACACTTGAAACAGAAAGAGAATTTATCTCTTGTCAGTAGTCTGGCCATACTACAAAGCAAGTACACACAGCAGCAATAAATTAAGGTTTTTAAATAGAAAGCCTAACCAACAATCTTAGCTAGAACTGCATAGCTGAATTCTCAGATGTGTGGCATCTGAACAGCCTTTCATTTTAATAAGTCTCCTTTAATTGCTTATTTTCTATCTTTTTCTATTGTAAGACAAACAAAGATGCCACTGAGGATGCATCTCCCCTGATAAGACAATCAGAACCGGAGCCTGCAATTACAGTAATATTTTGCATAAAGACTTCCCTTATATTTATTAATCCAAAAGAGCTCTAATTTCAAAAACATTATTTTACTATGCTGCCATCCTCAACAGTGCAAAAATTCTTCTAGATTCTTTGTGCCTGCACTCCAAGCTGCTCGAGTGGGCTTCCTCTCTTTAGAGAACCTTTATTTATTCCATTTCCAAGGCTAGAAAAGGCACGGTACGGTAGCATCACTGAATGTCTAGCAGTTCAGCAACATCTGGTTCTTCATACTACTGTTCCTTTGGACTCCTGCCCATGTCAAAGATCAGCACCACGTAGTTCACACACACAGGATGCACGCACTACCTAGACATCTATGTCTGTAAAGCCTCCTATTAAGCATTCCCATACTGTCATAAATTAACATTAAGTAGGTGATTAGAGCGTTCACAAAGGAAACAGCCCTGCTAGCTTGGTTACCTCTCTCAGATGCATGTTGTTTACACAAGAATTTTACTGTAATCTCTGTTGGTAAAAAATATTCCACACGGAACAAACATATATTCCATCTTTTAGTGAAATCCTTTTTCTCAGTCTTCATTTAAAAAAACTAACCAAACAACAAAAAAAAAAACAAACCAAAAATTTGTAGCAGCTGCAGACCCACAAATTCTGCAAAATAAGGGGGAGAGACATGTGAGTCCTCCTAGACTGAACTGTACACCCCTTAAATATCCCTTGGAGAAACACTGTTCTGTGGAGAACTATGGGTAAGAGAAGCAAGGTGCCTTCCCTGAAACTGTTCTCACACAGATGCATGTACTAAGAGAAGAGAGAAGAAACAGAAGTTGTGCAGCCTTTGTCCACAGAACTCACACTCAGACTCCCTGGACTTGGACTCCTAGATATTCCAAAATACCCACCTTAGCAAGAAGAACCCCACACCAAAACAGCGCCATCAATAAGATGTTAGAGAAAAAAGGAGCAAATTAGAATTTGTGTATATGACATGACAAGCCAACCTCTAGAGCCACATCAGCAAGGACTGTGACACAGGTCCTTGAACACTAAATCTAGCTAGCAAGTGGGAGGGACTGTCATTTTTCAAAATCTCCTACAGCAGAAAGACTAGCCAGGGCAGAGCCTAGGAGTACAGATTTTTTTACCTGTGAAAGATTTCTTACTTCTGGTTAACTGCCCAAAGTGTAGAAGAGGCTACAACCACGCTGCATTATTCCTGGGGAGAGATCCTGGTCGGAGCTGGCCCTTAAAGCACTCCTCCATGCACAGGAAGGCAGATGTCCTTAACTCTGGATATCCAAGCAACAGCAGCTACCACAGAAGTCTTCAAAAGCCGTAAGTTTAAAGAACTCTCAGGTGGTAGTTTGTTGTTGTCCATCAATCTTACATAATTGGTGAATGTTTGGTACATGAAAGTCGGCATTTTTCTTATCAAGAGCTGTTTACCCACCTCTCTCACATGAGGGACAGATAGCTGGTCCTAGAGAGAAAGTCCTGCCCTTGACTTTTTGTATTTCTGATAAAGTTGATGTTGTTTCCAGGAAATCAGGAAAGAGCAGCAATAAAACCATCTTCAAGAGCATGCTTTAACTTGTGCTGCTGAGAACAGAAGCCAGGTTAGGGGACATTTCAGAGTTACTATCCACCTATACGAAACAAAGGAAAAAATCACCATTGAGCAAGACTTTGTAAAAACTCCTTTTATGGAAAAATCTGTAGCTCAGTCTTCACAGAGACATGTCTCGATTTCAGAGAGGTCTGTAAAAGAAGAAAAATTCATCTGTGCAAAGGACTTCAGGGACTTGGGGATTTTTATTTGGCTGTGGAACATTTAGGCTGTCTGTTCCCACTCCAGATCCCCATCAGATCAATAAAGTCTGCAGTCATTATGTCTGATAGCTCCTACCTTCCAGGAAATGAGCTTGTGAATTTTATTATAATTGTTAATAGGCAGGTGGTTCACACCATCAAAATCAACAGTAACGGGAGCACTTACAGATTCTTGTTGGCAGTCTCAGAGAAGGTACAAATAAAAGGTCAAGCACTGAATTTCTCTTGCATTCACACACTGATTCTGTCTAAACAACCCTTGCTCTATCCAAGGAGAACTTGTTCCTCAATACCTTATCAAGCCAATATAAATTTTTAAACAGTACCTTGAATTAATTAGGAGTTTGTCCAAGATAATCCAGATTAAGGCACGGAGTGAATTTAGAGTTGAGCTAACTATCCCTTATTTAACACTTGCCTGCATGTTCTTATTCTGCACCAAGAGAGTCCAATTCCCAAGCTTTGAAGTGACAGCTGGAGTAAATTTTAAGCACATAAACCCTATGGCTGTATCTAGATTAGAGCTTTTTGCCACAGCATAGCCACCTCTTCTTTGACACTGGGGAAGAAAAGTACAGACGCTGCTTTATCTCAGCACAGTACATTTACATAGTGTAGCTACATCAGCTCAAAAACTCCTGGCACTGACAAGCTCCATATTGCCCAAGCCAGTTGGCATAAAGATGGTGTGTATTCCCTCGGGGTGGGATTACTGCGCTGTGTGCTACTCAGGAAAATAGCCAGACAGTTGAACTTCCTTTTCCAGGTGTGCTCATATGCCCTCTCTCACGGGTAATGCTAAAAACCTACAAAAATGAATGAAATCCTGAAAAGACACTCTTTACATAGCTTTCAAAGCAAATGCCAATTCCAGCCTTTAGGGAAAATGTGAAACAAGTGCTGTTGCTGCAGTACATCTGTTAATTAGTCTATAAGGATTTGTGTTTATGACAAGAATGAAAACTAACTATTGCAGCAGAAGTAATACCAGCTGAACACAGTTCTACTGTTCTGTTCAGTCTGGTAGCAATACTCAACGTATCTCCACTGGCACGAATGTGACTCGGGTGTTGGCAGGGCAGAAGTCACTCAGCTCCACTAAAGGTGGTTCACTCAAAGGACTTCAGGCTTTGTTGAACCTCCACACCTTTAACACTGCCCCGCAATGTCTCACACACACCGCAGCCCTCTCTGTTTCAATCCTGTGTTGTTCTGTAACCAGGGATCCATCTAGAGATCACCAGTTCTCCGCGAAAGCAACTTGGTACCCTTGAAACGCAATTAGAGAATCACAATAGGATTTAATCTTATTGAGATTTTAGAGTAAAACAGTATTTAGCCCCGGCACTAACACTCTTCACCTAATAAACAAAATAAAGTTTCAAATCAGCCAGAGAAACAGCTCTGACAAGCACTTTTCATAAAGTCCACAATGACAAACGCCAATCTCCTATTTGCTGACGCAGCACGGCAGGGGAACAGGCCACCCCTTTCCTGGCATTAGCTTAAGTGGTTCCTTGGATATGTAATACATGTGGACAGTAC
Source organism: Pterocles gutturalis (assembly GCF_000699245.1). NCBI lineage: Eukaryota > Metazoa > Chordata > Aves > Pterocliformes > Pteroclidae > Pterocles > Pterocles gutturalis. The sequence continues at coordinate 11,616 of NW_010147922.1, read as the reverse complement.
TGGCCTGAATTTCACTGGAGCTACAAATACTTTGGGTTTGTGTTCTTTGGTTTTTTTTTTTTTAAATTGGGCTACGTGTGCATGAGAAATGGGCATACTGCAGACTTGCAACAGTACAACCCCTACAGCCACGGCCTCCGTGACTAAACACAAAGAACATCTTCACTGCCAGCTACCCTATTTTTCCAGGGGTGACCCGGCAAAAAAATTATTACAAACACTCTCAACACCTAGCCAAGGGAGTAAGTAAGGATGTGATTCATTAGGGGAATGTGAGCAGCCCTCTGAACTCACAGGACAAGACCACAGTGAGAATCAGATGTAGTTCTACAAGGGACAAGAGAAAAATAGATCATGGATCCGAGCCACGGAAGCAGTTACATCTCTGGAGCACTACACAAGTCACTGAAAGACCATTTTACAGTATCTTGTAAAAAGCTGTCTGTCTTCTGCTGACACGGCACTGTTATTTTTGAGAGCCATGAACAATTTCCGCTGACATGATAGGAGGCTGCTATACAAAGAAAAAGTTGACAACTCATTTTCAGATACGTGGTATTAAAAACACAGGCTATAAAAATCAATAGCTGCTACATGGGACATGAGTAAGTTATTTAACAAAGTGAAAGCAGCGAATTTACTTAATGGCAGGACCACATGCTGCAAGATAGATCAAAAAATTTTTGGCTTTCCACTTTCAACTGACAGGACTAAGATTATTCAAGGAAAACAAGTTCATTATCTTGTCTCTTCTGAGGAAGGGAGGGAAACTTAGAGCATACAGACCAAGTGGAGAATCAAAACAAAATTGAAAATACCGTCAGGAGGGAATGATTGGTAGTTGTATGAGGAAACTAATCTTGTAAATGGACCAGAGGCTGCTGAAAGCGGAGGCAGAGAGGAGGAATAAAGAGGGATTTGCGCAGATTGAGGCAGAACTCTCAAAAAACAAGGGCTCCATATCAGAACTACTGTGCTTTTTTTTTAGGAACCTACTAGAATATGAGAAGTGCTTAAAATTGCCACGTGGATGAGTGATCTGACAGTTTAACCACCCCAACATTTTACACGCTGATAGACACTATGGCAGTCTGGAAAGAGCGTACGTTGTTTGGAAAAGCACTACAGCAAAACACTGAAATTATAAACAAAAAATTCAGTTCCAAACTAGTTTAGAGTAGGTAAAAGACCAATATTTGGTTCTGAATGTTGTACTTTAATGCACATATGAGTTCCATAATCAGCCTCTACAGATATACCAAGGTATACACTGATGTGAAGCCCTGAGCAGGTCACTAGTGGATCTCTCAAAGACGGAGGGTTTGTACCCAAACCAGCATCTCTCTGGTTTAGCACACAAAGGAATTCAGATGAAAAACATTATTGTAGGGCTACAATAATGAAATCTCCACTGAAATGACAAAAAAGCGATGACCTTTATTGCTTCCAAGCAGCTCCTATAGCTCTTTCATCATCAATAAAATCTACAGTTATGTTTTATACTAAGTTTTTAATTTTATTATTTTAACACACTTGTAGCTGCATGTTAAATGTTCAGAGTATTGGAAATGTGTTTTTTTAACATTTTAATCAAAATCTATTAATATATGTTTCAGCTGAAGCAACGGAATATATTGTTTCTGCTTTGAAAAAAGAAGAGCATGTATAAATAATAAAATCAGCTGTAGTTCGTAACTGGATTCTTTCAATTTAGTTATGAAGAATAACTACATAATAACAATATACTTATTGAAAAGCCAGACTTACACACGGCTCACACTAATACTATGTTTTAAAATATTATTTTGTTTCAAAGTGTGTCTCTTCAGAAGCATTTATGTTAAGGTGAATATGTATGTTGTGAAGTTATACACACAAAGCTCAAAAAATACCATAATTAGCATTATCTGAACCCTTTACAGGTGCACCTACATTCAAACATAGTCTTTACTTATTTGAATTTGCACCTTTTCAAACACGTCTCTCCCTCGTTCACCACATTTACTATTTCAGAACTGGCAAAACTGTGACTTGTACAATGTTATTAAGCAGGTAAACGAGGAACTACTGTTTTATCAGTGAAACAAATGCAAGACATCATCATGAACCATGGAATATTTTAACTTGGCCTCTGGCAGGGCTCTATTTAAATGCGGGCTTGAGGAGGGTGATGGGGCTGGAGGTCTTAAAGGAATAATAGCAGCTTGCTCTGCAGCTGCCTGGTTAATGCCTCACCTCTGTTTTGTATAGACAGAGAGAAAGAGGGAACTTTTGATTTACCTCTCTGAGAAAGAGACTAGGACCTCGAAGAGGTAAGTTTACAACTTTCCTTGGGGAATCTTTGGTTTTGTTTTGTCAAGTAGTACTTCAGTTTAAGCTACTTCAAAATGCATCTACAGGTTTGTGGGATTTCTCATTTAAAACTCTAAGGAACTTATTCTAACAGCAGAATGGCAGGTGCTAGGAGAATTGGGGAACCAGTTTTTTATTTCTCTCTGTGAAGCTAAATGTTTCTCTGCAGAAGCTGAGCTTAAGGTCAGTGTTATACTAATACAACGCAGTTCCCTTTGAAGGAGTTACAGTGGGACATAAAAAAAATTCCTTCTGGGAGCTGTTTAAATACTACATTTTAATCATAGTAGTGTAACTGTAATGATTCCTTGTGGATTAATGAGGGTGCTGTGAATGAACAGCCCAAACTGGATTGAGAAACTCATTGGCTTCTCCCCATCTTTCTGGAAAGAGTATTTTAAAAATAACATGCATTTGCTCTCCAAGGCTGCATGTGATTTTCAGACAATGGTTTCCTATGTCTGGCTCATCATGAGAGTTGCAGAACAGAATCTTTAAGGGCACTTGCTACATGGTCCCAGACCCTATTTGTGACTTTCCCTGTTGGCTGGGCAGTAACCTGTCCCACAGCACACCAGTGCTAAAGACTTCTTGTACTGAACAAGGTGAAAGAAGATGACTACCTCACCAAAGTAATCTCAAAGGCATTCCTCTTACTTAAGAGAAGTTATGTGACCAGAGACTTACTGATGTGAAGCTAAAATGCTCAACTGATAGTGCTAAGCTGGGATTTTGGAATTGGTGCTGCAGGGGTAACCAAGTATGGTGATGTGAGAAATCTCCTCAGGTGAGTCCGTGCTGACTGCTGGAGAAGACAACATGAGGCTGCACTGGGAACCAGTTCATCCCATTTTAGACTGAGGCTGTGGGCATGCCATCTGACAGCAGATGCTGCTCACAGCCCTCCCCAGCTGCTGCTTACTCTCTCCCTCAAATCTACCGGCTGAACTGTTGGTAGAACTGCTAACCTGATCTACTTCACTAACACAGGTCTCTGCTCTCTAACCTATTGCTTAAGCTGTTTCAGCTAGTGTGCCTCATTCTGAGTGAAACAGGAGGTTGTAGAGCTCAGCTAGTAAATCTGAAAATGAGGTAACAAGCCGCTGGGGATCATAATCTGTGCTCTGCACAGCTGCTGTGACAGAGGCAAACATCAGGAAGAACGTAAGGGCAGATATCTTTCAGATGTCCTCTTTCCTCAGAAGCAACAAACCCACATCACTTCCTGGACTAAGCTTTTTCTTTTTTTTAAGCATCACTTTAAGGCTAACAAGGGTCAAGTGAAATAACAAGCAGAAGGACTTTTTCCCTCCTTATCTCACTACCTCAGCTTCTGGAAAAGAAAGTAACTTTAATAGAGAAACAAGTCTCAAGTGAGAGTGTGACTGGCAAGTAACTATTGCAACACACTAAGGAGTCTACCCTAAAGACTTAAACTGGAAGTCAAATGTCTAAAGTATCTCCAGAAGATACCTGTGCATCAAAGGTCTGTAGGTACTTCTTGGGTGTCCAGTTTCCAGATGGGTTGGTCTATTCTACCACATGGCAGTGCACCCATGGGGATGATAGTTCTTTTTCTATGTTCTCGCCGCCAACTTCTTCCTGCAGGAGGGGTTTGGGGTGCTGCACAACTCCTTTTAAGTACAGAGCTAGCAACAGTCCATGCCACCAGATGCACAGAAAATGGGCTCTTCCTTAGTGAGGGTCTCTGTAAGCATTTTCCCATACACAGCAAGAATTTTTATTTAAGGCCATGCAAATAGCTGGTTTTTCTGTCTCCTAAAATAGAATTTCCTTTTGACTTTCCAAACCAAAGTGACTTTATGTTAACTCTCTGCTTGGCTGTCCCTGATTAGAAGTTTCTGACACTCTGAATAAAACATCAGATGGATTGCTTGGTTCCAAACACACATAACCTTCCTTTGGAAAGGCTTAAATCAAGTCACTTGAAGTGAGGAGGAAAGTGACATGCAGGCAGGCAATCTGCTTAGGTGGAGCATACACTCACTGGTGACTAAAGTGTAAGATTCCCCCCCACTTTCTTGATCAATACAAAGGAAAAAATGGATATAATTGGCTGTACCAAGGACCAAATGAGCTTCTGACTTGACTACGGAGTAGATGAAGCTTACGTGCACAGTGGTACACACAGAATGACCCATATAAATACTCCTCTGTAGAATTATAAGTAAAATCCCCTGCACTCTCATTCTCTCTAATGGAAGACAATATTGCTCCTAGTTAGTTAAGCAAACCTTTCAATACATGAGGAGTGGATAAATTGAATAACATGATGCTTTTGTGCACTGTTATCCCAAAGGCTGACTGAAAATCAAAAATTTTTCTTGCTTTTTACCTAAGCCTGCCATTCTTCCAAAAGAATGTCGCCTGATATTCTAGTCATGAACATAACCAACTCAAAGGTTCACTCATGGCTGAATTAATCTGAGACTGTTTCCCTTAAGTCTCTTCTATACCCAATATTGCTGTTGCAACGAGAACTCTGTTTGGAAGAAATCTGATAATGGAATCTCAAATTCATAATCACAACTGAAAATCCTGGCTGTTGATCAGGTTTTAGCAATGTGCAGCTGAGATGCTCCTACTGTTGTTCATGAGAACCTTGGTTACTGTCAGGTGTCTTCTGGACAGAGCCTGCCAACAGTCCGACTGTCTCTACTTTGACTTAATGTCAAATGGCTTTGGAAACTTCACAGGGATGCCCAACGAGTGTACGGTGGCATTCCCTCAAAAACTGTCATCTACTCTTTAACACTGCGCTGGGAGTGATGCTACACAGATGCCAAACCTCTTGTTTCTGTGGGTGCTCCTGATGCAGTCTCAGGAAATAAAAAAGCAGCCCCTGAGAACGGTTTTTAGTATGTAGTGCTCAGTACTGTGGTTTCTTGCACATCAGGTGTAAATTCATTATCTGCTCCTTAAGATGTGTGAGCAACAGATGTGCGAGCAACAAATGTGCTAAAGTCACCTTCCATGCGCTTACAGAACTACCTTTTGATAAATTTTGCTATACTAATATGCAGAAGAGGACAAAATTCAATATTTCCAGGTGGACCTTAATAGATTGATGTTTTCTGCTTGTTACCTGTATCTGGGAACCTAGCACACCTCATACTTCTATACAAACTCTGACTATCTCGATGTAAACAAAGCATTGGCTTATCTTTAATGGAGGGTCTGAGCTCAAATTTGAAGCTGCCTCAACTTGCCAGCTTAGAGATAAGGAAACAGAAGATGCTTCTACTGTATAAATTGTGAAAGTCAAGGGCAGAAGTTGCAGTACAGTGGCCTGCTATCTTACGAACTTAATGTAAAATTTTCATTCAACGTTCTTTTCAGATCAACTTGAATTCAGAGATAAACATGTGCAAGAGCAAGTTGAATCAGCTTCCGTTCCAAGATTGCTTTAGCTAACAGAAAACTGGTTTTTCAGAGGCACAGGAGACACATCAGATGCCTGTATTAAAAAACCAACCCTGAACAGTATTGGTTTAAATTAAGGATTTTTAGGTGCCTCCCCCGCTTGTCTACATCTATGGAAGCTTGGGGTTTTTTCTACCCATGTTGGTGGTTAAGATGCACGGGGGTGGAGTGAGTGGGGAAGAAGCTCTATCAATTCTCACTTAATGGATTAAATGACTATCTTCTGCTGTGTGGAAATTTTGTAACAACGGCTGCAGCATAAGGCACCAATGGCTTCCAAGGATTTTTGATCTCTGCCAAGGACGCACAGAAACTGAGATTATTTTTCCTTATTTCCATTATATCATATTAAGATAATTTTGCTAATGACAACTGCATTATTTTAGGTATCTTAGTAGGTTAGCACTAAGCAAGAAATTAAAAATACTGAAACCATAATTCCAGTGGAAAGCTGAATGGGTAAGCTTTGAAGAGACAAAAGGACAAATCTCAGAAGTAAAATTCTAACAACAAGGTGCTAAAGCAATATTGCTGACTAAACAGAAAAACCTAGACTTCCATGTCACCTTACACTTTCAAACCAGTGTTAGTTGAGATGTATTCTCTGTAGCATCTGGCAACTCATTTGTTTCCTGTGATGGGGGAGCTCTCAATGCTCCTTCTGCTGTCAAGGGCACAGAGCACCACTTCCAGCACTAGGAGTGGACTGCATTAAATCTGAAATGCAGAAAACTGACCGTAGCTCATTCGGATAGCCTTTCTACGGAACAAACAGTACACTTCATGTAAATAACCATTTAAACATTGTTAAATATTTAAACTTTTTTCAATGAAAGTGAACAAGGTGGAGGGGCATGAATTTTTTGGTGTTCATTGAGGAACCAGGCAGGTAAACCCAAACCTGGTAAAATTGCTCCTGGATTATTTGCAGACATGCCTCATGACTTGTGCATTAGAAACACGAGGAGTCTGTGTTTAGCATGCTGGAGCTACAGATCACCACATACTGCAGAACTTCTGTCAATGCTGGAAACAAACCTGATACGGTAAAGATACCTTGACCACAGTGACACTTACTTAAATACCAAGTACAACCTGGCTAAAGCTTCTGTGTGAAACTCTGGCCTCTTTGAAACGAAAATCTCTTGATGCTGTCAGGGTGGGAGTGCATTCTGTGGTCAGACTAACTGGGAACGTGGACAACTCTTGCTTGTAAAGTACCCTAAGGTTCGTAGTCAGGAAAGTGGTAATGAAAGTTCAAGAACAACAAAGAGAAATTTTTCAGATCATATAAATGATGAACTCTGTGTTGGATAGAAGAACACTCCAGCTTTTAGAAACTAGAAACATGGATGGGGGAGCACAAACTCATGTTTTCTAGAATGTTTTAAAATTGCATTGGTGTAAGCTACACTCAAGTTCTGTTTGACTCTCTAAATGTAGAGCACATTGCCCAGAAGCTGGGCAGTTCTGTTCCCTCTTTCAGCTGGCCAGTGTCTCCTTTTAACCCAAGAATTTGGTGATTCATCTTTCCGTTCATTGCAAGAAGTCTAAACAGAGATCTGAGGAAGTAGGCAGAGGAAAAGTCAAAACAAAGGGGAATTTTTAAGCCAATTAAAGCTGCTAACTTGTTAGTTTTGTAAATACTACAACAGATAAGCATTTTAAGTGAATAAGTAGCTAAAGATCTACCAGCCTAACAAATAAATTGTGAACTCAATTTGGTGGAGCTCCTGTTTGTATTTCTCAGCTTCAGTGACTAATCCAAGAATTGACAGGCAAGATTGTCATTGTGTGTACAGCAGAAACAAGGCAGAGGTTGGAAATAGAAGGCTCTCTGTTTGCAGAGCAATATAAAGTTCACAGAAAATCTTAATGGTTTCTGGCGTAACTATATTTTCATTACAGCTCCATCCATCTTTCTAAGAGGTTAATGCTCTGCTAGAATGATTTCCTCGAGAGGAAAACAATGGTGAGAGGAGGATTGGAAGAAGCTCTGGGAGCTGGGAAGATGCTGCAAAGGGAACTTTGAGGATTCAAGAATGTAGGGCAGCCTTTGACACACGGTTTTGCCTACAAATGCTGGAGTGCCTGAGCTACAGGTATATGTTCATACTGACCATAAATACCAGCTTCATAACTCCGTAATTATTCTGACCTACAGTTAATATTGTCTCTTCACACCTATGTTTACCACATTAATTTGTTTCAGGAGACTTCTGAAGTACAGTAAGACACTGCATAGCCTTAATTGGAGAAACTTATCCCAAACTGATAAATATCTATATGGCAATTAACACTATGGAGATTCAGTTCTGATAAGACTCCTCTGTACAGAAGCAAATAAAATAGGTGATATCTTGTTTGACTCATAAGATTTAAAATAGAAAATGGATGTGCTTACTCATATGTTGAGAGGCTAGACTTGGCACCTTAACTGTGCCATGAGACCCAACTGACTTGTTTGGGTTTTCTCTTTTTTGCTGTTCTGGCTGAAACATGACAGGAAGAAGTGCATAAAGAAGCTGAACTGTGGTCCCTCAAGAGCTGGGTGTGAATCTGTTGTTGCAAAGCATGACTGGATATTTCTAATCTACAGCATGGATGCTATGTAAGAAAGCAAAGCACACATACTGTCCAAATGCTGGCAAACCAAAATAAATAGGATAACTGTCTACAGTGTCCTCATTCTAGTGAATGTGGTGCATTTAAAAACAAAAAAATCAGTGCTAGTTTATGTCAGAACAAAGATAAATAGACAACCCACATTACCAAGGGGGCTGATTGGGGGAAGCCATAAAAAAAAACCCTGGGTTTTGACTGTTAGGGAAATACATTATTGGTGTTACTTTTATGAAAAAGGATGCTAAATACGTACACTTAATAGTTCACACTAAAGATAAAATGACAGGATGAAACCTGAGGAATGTTTGAAATGGTAAGTGAGGGTCAAGTAGAGTGGTACTCTGTAGCTTGACAGAGTAACTGTCCCATCTTCTGGAGAAAAAAGGCATAATCAAATGTCATGCCTTTGAGATTACAGCTGTGCATAAATACTTGCAGAAATAAGACTTGGCTAGTACTCCAGAGGAATGAATCTTCAAACATTTCATAGTACTGGACTACCTGTAGGTACTATTGTTAAGTGTAACAACTGCTGTTCAGGCGAGTGCCTTCAAAACAGGGAGTTGATGAACATACTTAGGAGCTCTGTTAACAAATATTGTCTTTAGAGAAGGACAAGCTATAAAGGTTTTTGCTGGCTGCTTTCAATCTTTTACTGTGACACACTGGACTGTCAGCGTTCAATTTTTATCTGGTGCCACAACAATTCTTAGGACTAGTATAATAACATATAATGAATATCTTAATTTGCCTGCAAGCATTTCTCCTTTGGCTTGAATATATTTTTAAAATAGCAAAATCCATGAGAAGAGGGAGTAAATGCTTCTGGCTTGAATTTCAGGACACTAAGCCACAAAATATTTTTGCACTAGTGTCATAGAGGCAGGAAAGCATACCTCTGCATTAGAGTGTGGATTTGGGCTATAATTTAACTTCCATGGCAGCATGTCCCAATCAGTTGGAAAGCTTGTAATTAACTTCTCATGAACCACAAGTAAACAAAAATTTGTTTGAGGAAACTCTGATTACTCAATGTGAACTGAATTTCCACTAAAGTGCCTGTTCCTGTGTTAAGGCAAGTATTTTGGAAGCCTGCTTCCTCGATACTTTCTACCCTAGCAACTGATGTTGCCACACAAGGAATCTAATACAGACAGACCCTAGGGGTAATTCTGTGCTAGCCTCTTGTGCTAAAAGCAAGTTCAGTTTTAAGTGCGAAGTTTACAGGGTGTGCTTAAGTTGGTGGAGTTGAACTCCCTCCTGGGAGGAGAGGAAAAAGTTTTCAAGTACTCAAAGTATAAACTTAGCAGATTTTCAGAACATGTTTCTCTCTTCCTTTCTACTAAGTAAATTAAATTAGCACACAGCAGTAGAGTGGGTGGGAGATAAAGCATCTCTTTAAAATGTAATGCTCTCTCAAATACACGCTCACTTTTGGAAAAGGAAGTCTGAGCTGATTGCTGCCTTTCAGAGAGCATGGTCACATCTGGGCACGAGTAGTTTCCTGTGTGGATGGAGTAGTGTCTCAAAGCTTCCTCATAAATGAGGAATGTCTGTTCAGCCACTCTTCTGGTTTACTGAAGGCATATATAGATTTCTTTTCTGCTTTTTTAACTTGCTAAAAGTTCCAGTTATGAAATGTTTGGAGAAACTTTCTGGTTTCTCTGACTTTATACTATCCAGCCCTTACAGCAGACAGTGACTTGAGCTGCTGAAGTACTCAGACATGCTTTTGGAGAAGCACAGCCAAGGTTTTGTCTAAAACTGTCCTGTCAGAAGTAAAATTCATATCGGTTTGGTTTAGGTTGTGGGGGTTTTTTTTGTGTTTTTTTTTTTTTTTTTTTTTTTTTTTTTTTTTTTTTGCAAGGACAAGCGAAGGAAGACTAAACTTGAGATATTTCAACATGGAACTGCAGAGTATTTCTACTAAAGCTTCTCGTCCATTCAATGGCTGCTTGAGATAATAGAAGTTTACCTTAAGTTTGTCTAACATCCTCTCAAAGGGCAAAAAGCACTTTCTACTTAAGCCAACAAACAACAAAATGGGTTATTTCATCCAAAGCTGGACAAAGCCCTTCACGTAAATTCTGCTATCTGGCAAAGACTATATACCAACACATGCAAAAAGTACTTAAAAGTTTGTTCCCTAGGCTTAACTTTCCAGACACTCCTCACTTCTACCAACAGCTTAGTCTGGTTTTGTCAGAAGCTTATTCTTCTTCTAATTGCCAGCACAAAAGGTTTTTAAAACATGTTTTGACAGCTAAAATACTACGTCTTCATAAATGAAAAGAACTGTCAACAGTGCTAGTGCACTAGAAGCAGATGCAAAGCAAAGGAACCAGATGCAGTACTAACAGCTGTGGGAGGGGACAGGGATTCAGAAGTTAAGAAAAGCATCTGCTTATAGTTTGATAGCGGCTATCTATCTAAATCCAACCTAGGAAATTAGATCCTGCTACAGCTGGCACAGATTATGAACATCTCATTGGACAAAAAAAACACCTCTCTAGAAATAATAGTATTAGATCAAGAGAGCATTCTGTTCATTCTGTCCTTTCCATTGCAAAAAAGAAACCAAAGAAACCAAGACACAGCAATCTTCTGATGTCTAAGGGTCAAGTTAACAAGCTTGCATTTGTCTTCTAAGCTTAGAAGGATCTGCTATAGTAAAATATAGCAGCTTTTTTTTTTTACATGTGGCATATTTCTCTTACCCTTAATTTCTTCATGGACCTTTAGGTTGAGCCTTTCTCTACTTCACTGAAATCCTGGGTTGGAAGGGTGCACGCAGGATCTCACTTCTAAGCTCAGATCTATCTCATCCCACCAGCATTAAATTCATATTCAGGTACCACCGACATGAAATGAGAATGCTCTTTGAAAGCCACAACATGAAAAGCTTTAAAATGAACTCCACAGAAAGGCAGTAACACCGGGTATGTCAGCATCAGCAACAACAGCCATCGTACGACCACCCGTGACCACCACAACGTGTGCCAGTACCTCACAACACGAAAAGGACCAAGATATTCAGCTGCCTCTGGACCTGAAGACCAAGTCTCTCCTTTCCAAGCAGAGATGCCCAAGCGCAGGCTGGAGGCGATGGGATGGGACCCTGCCTGGGACCAAGGGCACCGAGTGACCTCACCTGCCCTCCGTGCGCTGTCCTCGCTCCGGGGCGGGGGGCTCGCA